>NC_133662.1:195298984-195523984 GCF_037893015.1 Macrotis lagotis
ATAAATGCCTTATGAAGATCTTGAAATCATTAATAATGAAATTATGAATGTGCAACAAGTCGAGGGCCCTCTGCAAATTAAGTTAGGCTTCATCTTGTGTATTTGGTGCCAAGTTCTTTAAATCAAAAGAAGAAAGGGAAACAGATTTATTTATTTCATTAAATTTATTTACTTATTAAAAAGGTTAAGCTGCCAAGGATGATCTTGAGATTCAGAAATGAAGAATGATGGAATTGGAAGATAAGAATGGAAGTAGCTATTTCTTTACAGACATCCCTCTCTGTTGCCCTTTATATGTTATAATTCCTTAAAGATTACTGACCTGAAAGCCAACTCTCCCTCTTTCTCATTCAAGAGACTGTTTTTGAGATTATTTCTATGAAGCACATTTAAACAACAGAGTGGCATTTGAGCAGAAATGTTTAGGAAATTAATAATAATAATAATAATAATTAATAATAATAATAATAAATAGTAGTAGTAGTAATAAAAAGGAGGAGGAGGAAAAAGGAATAGAAAAAAGAAGAAAAATAAAAAGAGGAAGAAGAATTTTTAAGTGAACCCATATGGTAAAATTTTGTAAAGACTATGGTAATATTTATAGACAACAAAATTGGAAGAGGAGGTCATCAAGTTCAATCCCTTCATTTGACAGATGCCCAGAGGAAAGATGCCTTGTTCAAGGGCAAATAGGTTGGTCAATCAAATCTTTTTTTTCTTTAGAAAGAATTTATCAATTTTCTGTTTTACAATTTTTACCCCATTCTTACTCCCCTCCCCCACCTTCCACAGAAGGAAATCTGTTAGCCTTTACATTGTTTCCATGATGTACATTGATCTCAGTTGAATGTGATGAGAGAGAAAGAATATCCTTAAGGAAGAGAAATAAAGTATAAGAGATTGTAAAATTATATAATAAGATAACAGTTTTTTTTCTAAATTGAAGGTAATAGTCTTTGGTCTTTGTTCAAACTCCACAATTCTTTCTCTGGATGCAGATGGTAATCTCCATTGCAGATAGTTCCAAATAGTCCTTGTTTCTTGCACTGAAGGAATGAGCAAATCCATCAAGGTTGATCATCACCCCCATGTTGCCGTTAAAGTGTACAATGTTTTTCTGGTCCTGCTCATCTCACTTAGCATCAGTTCATGTAAATCCTTCCAGGCTTCCCTGAATTCCCATCCCTTCTGGTTTCTAATAGAACAATAGTGTTCCATGACATACATATACCAGTTTGTTAAGCCATTCCCCAATTGAAGGACATTTACTTAATTTCCAATTCTTTGCCACCACAAAGAGGGCTGCTATTAATATTTTTGTACAAGTGGTGTTTTACCCTTTTTCATAATCTCTTCAGGGTATAAACCCAGTAGTGGTATTGCTGGATCAAAGGATATGTACATTTTTATTGCCCTTTGGGCATGATTCCAGTCAATCAAATCTTCTAAGGGTAACATGTTTAATGTAAAGAATCCAGGACCTAGAATCAGGAAAAAACTGTCTTTGAAACTTACTTGTTGTGTGACAATGGGGAAGTCATTAATATTTGAATCACATTTTCTTTATCCATAAATTCAGGATAATGATAATCACAGTACTGATCAACACAGAAATCTTTGAATTTCAGATGAGATAATGAATGTAAAATACTATATATATATCTATATATCTATATATCAGTTTTTATAATAATAGTAGTAGTTATTATTACTGATGTTATTGTTGTTATATTGGTCCCTATAGCTTCTTCAGTTGGGATAATGTCCCAAAGTACCCAGTGGGTTTATAGCATGGTATATATTTTTTCAATGATTAGGTTAGAAATCAGAGCAAAGGCCAGTCATTTCAACTGATTAAGTCTAATGCAAAGAAAGAGACAATAAGGTGAAGATGACACAAAGTTGACTTCAGCGTTAAGAAGGTCTTTAATCACCTTAATTATGGGGCCTTGGATGAGCATTTGAACTCTCAGGTCCCCAGGTAATCCTTCAAATGGCAGAGCAGGTGATGATCTAATTGCAAGAGTGAGCTCTCCCAATGGAAGATCCTTATGCTAATAGAATTACAAGTCCAGTTTAAAAATATTAATTTTTACATACATGAAATGGTAAATATATATGAACTAGATAACAAGCTCCTTGGGAACATAAATTACCCTAAGGCATATTTGTGCCTATTTAAGTGTTTACCCATATTCAGTGCCTTTAATAGTGCTTGCACATATTTGGTATTTTACAAGTGTTTATTGAATTTGAATATGAATTTTTTGGGGGTGATGGTGATTGGCTCAGTCACCATCTGTTAGCTGTACAGATGGTGCTCTTGTTCTCATGCTCAGTAAATGATGATAAATTATTGTTCATGTCATTTCATTAGTCTACCCCATAAAAGCATCTACCCCAAGAGCTGGAAGTATTCCTCCAGGTCTTTTGATATTTCCTGGATATTAGTATGACAGTGAGACTGTCTTCCTGCTATCCATCTAGCTATAAAGTTAGTCCACCTTCTTTTCTGGACAGAAGTTTTTGGTGGTATCTTTTCTACCATTTCTCCTGTTCATGGTGTTATTGGCAATGCTCTGCAATCTACTTGAACCAATTTTGAGATTGTAATGGTCCATGATCTGGATCCATCTATCCTCCCTGAGTATTAGCTTTGAAGATAATAAGGACTTTAGTAGTAGAGAACATTTTGAGATAATTGAAAACACTATGCAGTTTCCCACTACACACCTTCATCCTCCTATTTAACTATTTTTTGGTGACCATTTTGATGAATTCAATGTGTTGTTTATCTACCTGACTTCTACCATTATTTGGACAATGCATATATTTTCATTTTATTCACTTGTAGTTTCTATATTGGATGGACAACTAGATTGATCTCTTTTGAGTAGCTGTAAATCTCATTGAGATGACCTTGTGGCATTCTGGAACTCAATGTAATCAACATAATAACATCTGTAAATAGGAACACTGGGGTTCCAGAGGGCAGAACTGGGAACGATCAGTGGAAACTTTAGACTGCTACAAGGGGAAAACTTTCCTAACAATTGGAACTATAAAAAGTGGAATGGGCTGACACAGGAAGTAGGGGGGTTCCCATTACTGGGTATTTTTAAACCATAGTCTGTTGAAGGTTTGTCAGGGATTTGCAAAAGACTACAGGTAGAACTAAAAGATATCTGTGTTTCTTTCCAGCTCAGATTCTGTGAAAACATTTCCATACATATTTAGACTTTCACAGAACGCTATATTTTCTAACACTTATATGTACTTTTGGCGAGAAAATTTCTCCCTGTTTTATGCTTCATTTAATATTGTTATGTAGAGGCTCATTGAACAAAATATTTTTATTGTGTATATTAGAGAATTTTGTATAATCTTTACATTGGCATGGGAGGCAATGATTTTGGGGTGAGCCTTTAGGTTTAGCCTGGTTTTACTCGGCTAAGTTCATGTCTTTCTTTTTGGAATCAACAACAAAAACCATAGTTACATTCTTTTCCAAACTTTTCACCCTTTCACAGAAAATCATCTCTGACAGTCTTCTCGCCATAGCCTCAGGCTTCATGGCATTCATTTTAGACATACTTGTTCAGCTCCCAAAGTGACAAAGTTAGAAGTCCCTGATCTAGTCTAATTAAGTACCATTTTCCACTACATATGATCCTAAGGTAATAGTATTACAGATTGACAACTCAGCAAGACACAAAGGTTACCCAGTCTTACCTCATTTTAATGATGAATCCCAGGGTAACAAAGCAACTTGTCCAAGGACATATAAGTATTCAACGTGAAGATTTGAACTCAGGTCCTCTTTCTTTAAACTTAGAATTATTACTAAAATATCATGTTTCTAAAATATCATCACCTTTTCATTGTAGTATGAGAACAATGACCACCAAATAATGGTAATTTAAAAGTAATTGATATTGAGAACAAATCACTGTAGAAACATTTCCTTTTCAACATGATGAAGATGGTGAAGATAATGATTATGAAAACACTTGATTAATAGGTCCAAAATCCTATAGAAATCATTTTGGAATAAGCAAACATAACTAAATCAAGTAATAGTAAGACCGATTACAGTTATATACAATTGGATTTATTAAGTGTAACTGAAAGTATATATCTTTGGAGAGAGTATCAAAAATAGCTAGATACAAAATTAAAATTAAAAACCCTTTTGTGGGAAATATCCACATGAGTCCAGTCAATAGTATATAGACAAAGAAATGTGAAATAAATAATTGAGTCATGAAAATTTCTTTGTGGCAACAGAGGTTTATGATACCAATTCAGAATGGTAATTACCATCAAAAATTATAAAAGAGTGGTCTTTTAGGTGTTTAGATGTGCTAAATGCAGATTACATAAGAATATTGTAATATATAGGCTGCAAAATTATAGCACCTACTGAATACCCAGCAAGACATGATTTGGTGCCTAGATTTATATATCAAAAGCTTATTATCTTTCCTGACTGACTTGATAAATTCTCATGCTATAAATACAGGCCTCGTGCAAAATACTCTTGCAAATTCAATAAAGAAACTATACTGAAACTAAAGAATTATCATAAGCTTCACTGGAACTTGTAATGTCCCACATAAAGCACTGAAATTAAGAACACTATTTTCATAATGCCAAGTATTCATAATATCCAATCTGAGTGGAATGAAAAACTTTGAAAATATCGAGAGCTGACAGAGAAGATCAAAATCATGTGGAAAGAGGCTGAGATTCATGTCATGTTCTCCCTTTTGTCCTATTTGCTATGGAGTTGTATTAAAGTTCTTTTCAAGCTTTTCTTAGTTACAAAACAGTTCTTTTACAGATCTATGCAGTGATCTATATATCATTAAATGCAAACTAATAATGGCAGAGAAATGACTTGTCCCAACAATGTTCCTATATAATTCCACTAAAGAAGGATAAGAAGACGAGGATAACAGCAACAATGTCAACAGCAGCAGCAACAATTGTGACAATAGCATTTTGGTTGAGTCCCCCATGTCTGCAACAAAATCTCTTCAACTCTACCTACTGCCCTTTCTGACTTCCTTTAAGTCCCAAATAAAATCTCATCTTTTACAGAAAGTCTTTCCCAACCCTTATTAATTCTTGTGTCTACTCTCTGTTAATCACTTCTTATTTATCTTGGGTATAGCTTGTTTGTAAATATTTGTTTGCATGTTGTCTTCCCCCATTAGATTGTGAGGTCCTTGGGGTCTGGATCTCACTTCCTATTTATAAAATAAAATAATTGGACTTCTTTTGGTTCAGACATGTTCAGCTCTATATAACCCAATTTTAGGTTTATTTGGTGTGAAGATAATGGAGTGGTTTGCCAATTTCCTTCTCCAGTTCATTTTACAGATGAGCCAAAACAAATAGGGTTAAGTAAATTGCCCAGGTTCACACATCTGGAAAGTGTTTGAGATAGAATTTGAACTCTGGGCCTTATGTTCTATCCACTGTGCTATCTAGTTGTTCCTAAAATAGAATTTGTTGTGTTATTGTTGCTATTGAATTATTTTAGCTTTGTCTGACTCTTCATGACCCCATTTGAAATTTTTTTTTTTGGTAAAGATTCTAATGTGATTTATCATTTTCTTCTCCAAATCAGGTGAGAAAACTGAGGCAACCAAGGTTAAGTGACTTGCCCAGGGTCATTCAATTCTATGATGCTATGATTTCTTGTCTCCATGGTTTTCAGAGTCTGTACTCCACAATAGCATGCATTCTTTCCTCACTTCTAACTTTTAGAATCCAGATTTTCTTTCAAGGTTTTAATCAGGGGCAATCTTTACCAGACACCTTTTCTGATCTCCTTAGTTGTTAGTGCTTATTTAACTATATGTTGCCCTCTCCTCTACCAAGAATATAAACTCTTAGAAGACAGGGAATGACTTCTGTTTGGTTTATTTTATTCCCAGTGCATGCCATAATGCTCAAGACACAGTAATTATTTGAAACATGCTTGCTGGATTAGATTCATTCAAAATAGATTAGTTGGGAAAACTCATTTTAATGGACTTCAGTACTCCAGTAAATTTCTACAAATGTACTCTTACAAAAAGTATATTTTATCAATGCAGATTCTTTAAAATTCTGACATATTGACTGATAGATTTTTGGATAGATTTGTGCATTTTTAAAGGAAGTGACATGCTTTCAGATTATATTTTAAATAAATTATTTTGGCTAAAGGCATATTGATTCCTTTACTATTAATTTTTAATTAATGAACTATAATATTCAAAATGAAGGGGCTAAGTATCGGAATTATCATTATGCTAATCACTGATAAAGTTATTCCTTCCATATTGTGATTTTGACCATCATAGTTTCTATATTTTGTGACTCAATAAAAGAAATTAAATGGGAATTTTTTGGGAAGTTTGGTAAAAGCTGAAAATAACACATAAAATCCAGTAGACAACACAAAAAAGTTCAGATACTCATTAATGCATAACATGTGTAGTTTTGTATAATATTAAAAATTTGTCTTTTAATACCATAAATACATCCAAATGTACTTTAAACACTTCATAAAAGAAAAAAAACACTATTCAGATTTCTTCTCTGGTACAAAGGGAGGATCAAAAAAATTTAACTCTATTTTTTCTAGATAGCAAGGGTGCCATGTTCCTAAGACCCCCAATGTGGAAGGGATAGCTGTTCAAAGAAAGGTAAAAGACAGTCCTACTTTTAAGATCAAAAGTAAATTGGAGATAATTTCCAAAGGAAGGCACTACTCCCATTAAGAAGAATTGAGAAAGGCTTACTCTAGAAAATGGGATTTAACTGGGATTTGAAGGAAGTCAAGAAATAGAGATGAGGGAGATAATTTCAGGAATGGGTGAGGGAGGTGGACAGCCAGGAAAAAAGACAAGGAATCAGGAGATGGATTATCTTTTTTTTATTGATTTTATTTTATTTTTCCCATTACATATTATGAAAGTTTTTTAACCTTCAACCACATGCACATATACATTTTAAAGTTACATAATTTCCTTTCACCCTCCCTTCCCACCTGCCTCATCTCAGCAATGAACAGTCAAGTGAATATTGTACGTACACATTTGTTTTTAAAATGTTTACAGATTAGTCATTTCTGTATGTGGAATTAGGATTAAAGAAAAAGAAAATCATGAGAGAGGAAAAGAAAAAAAGAAAAAAGAAAAATAGAAGAAAAAATGTTTTAAGTGGATATAGTATTCATTCAGATTCTGTAGGGTTTTTTTTTTGAGAGATGGAGTATATATTGTATAAAGTATGGGTAAACAGACTAGTGTCACTAGATTGAGAGTACAAGGTATAAGGACACTGGAAAGGTAGGGGCCAGGACTAGATTATGGATGACTTTGAATGCTAAATAGGATTTTCTGCTTGATCCTCGTGGAGTTTATTGAATTTCTGGATAATATGCTCAGTTCTATTCTTTAGGAAGATGGATTTGAGAGCTGAGAGGAAGATGGAAAGGAATTATGAAAGATTTGAAGCAGGGAAATCAATCAACAGGTATTGTTTTAGTGTGAGGTGATGAGGACTTGCACCAGGTTAGTGGCAATATTGGAGGAGAGAAGAGGTATTGTATATGAAAGATGTAATGGAGGAAAAATTGTCAGGACTTGGTAAATGACTGGATATGGAAAGGGTTGGTGAGAGAGAGTGAAGAGTCAAGGATGGTCCCTATGTTGGGAGCTGAGTAACTAGGAGGGTGGTGATGTAATAACAGACTTATCAGGAAGGGTGGGGGAGGGCGTTGAATCATGGAATCAGTTCTCTTAAAAGTTAGGGATTGGGAGGAACTGTTCCTTGAGAGGGTTAATTTCCACAGCTGCAAAGAAGAGGCGGCTTGTAGAGTTCTCAAACCAGAAGGCTCTTTGGAGGCTTTTAGCAATTGGATGAGGCCTGAGAGAAGTTAGAGCAGCCTATAATTTCTACTCCCCACCAATACTATGGAAGTTATTTTGAATTCACAGTAACATTAATTAAAATGTCCCCTTGCAGTAAATAATTAAAGGTGAATTATCATTTGGAACCACCTAGAGCATACAGGTGGCAGATTTGCAAATTAGTATGTTGGGCTGACTTGGGTAAACCAAGCTGAAAAGAGTAGGCTGTTCAGTGAGTTTAAAATATGTGGCAAGAAAACTGAAGTGAGGATAATGCTTTTTTCATCTTTTTATTTCAAGAGAAGGGGAGAATTTCCACCTGTGAATTTTCTTCCAGGCTATTAGATGAGCTGGAGCAGGTGATTTCAAGCCAGCAATATTCATTCATTGATTCAGTCAATAATCATTTATTGATTCAGTCAATAATCAATTGTTAGGCACCTACTATGTACCAGCCTCACTACATATAATATAAGGGATATGAAGAAAAGCAAAAAGAAAAGAAAGACCTTGTTTTCAAGGCACTCACAGATTTAAGTGCAAAAACTTCTGGTTTTTAGAATCAGAGGTCCTGTAGGAGCTTGAGGAAGTCATTTCATTCTTTGGCAAAACTTAGTTTTCTCATGTGTAAAATGAGATTTGGATAATCTTATTTATTTTATTGACAGAGTTATGAAACTAGTGAAGCAGGAGAATGCTATGGTTATGGTTTATTTTAATTTTAGAGAAGACTTTAATAAAGTATGTCATATGATTCTTGTTAAAAAAGGAAAGATATAGAAGGGACAAAGGAAAATTTAATGGATTCAGAACCTGGTGAAGGGATAGATCTATTAATGGTGGGATGTTTCTGGTAGACTGCCCCAGGAATCCTGATTAGACCCTGTGCTGATTATGAGCATTTTATCAGTGTTTTGGATGAAGGAATAAATGGCATACTTCTCAAAGAGGACAGAAAGCCAGATGGGAGGCTGAAACACTGGATGACATTATTATGAATAAATGAGCTACTGACACACCAGAGTACAAAGGAAATTTTTCTAAGATGAAACAACATAGATAAGTTTAAGGATAATTCCAGAAAATTGAAATTTAACATAAATATCTCTTACATTTAGGTTCAAAAAATTAACTTCATGAGTAGATGATAGAGGAAATTTGGTAAGTTAGTAGTTAGCCTGAAGAAGAGCTGGGGTTTACAGTGGACCACAAGTTCAATATAACTAAATTATACTCATTCAGTGCTATGATACAGAAGTTAAAGCAACAACAATGACATCAATAAATGTGACCTTGGATTGCATTAAGAACAAAGCATTAAACTTATTCTTCTTGGTCATAGAAGTCAGGTCTAGGGAGTCATTTAGATATAGATGGATCAACAGATACAACGTAAGGAAAAAACAAACATATCTATCATGATAGAGGACTATTGAAAAGTGACAGTGACCTGTCTTAGGGGGGGAAAAAGTCAACCTTATCATTGTAGATCTTCCTTCAGACACTACATAACTATTTCTCAGAGAAAATAGAGTCACAGGGTCATATAACCAAAGTTGGAAAGTAACAGAGATCATTATCCAAGTCCTTCAGACTTATTCAGGATCACACATACAGTAATTGGCAGAGATAAATTCAAATGTAAATTCTTTGACTCCAGAGATACAATAAAAATTAGTTTTTAAAAAATAGTGCTTTAAGATTTGCAAAGTCCTTTGTAAATCCCCATTTGATTCTCATAACAACTCTGAAAGGTAAGTGCTAATATTTTCCATTTTCCTGTTGAGGAAAATAAGATAGACGTAAAGTGCTCATGCTTACACAGCTAATAAGTAAGGTCTTTTACTCAGTGCAGTTCTCTTTCTACTATGCTTCTATAGAAAAAGAGTTTTGTTCATCCAGGAGTTGAATTAAATGATCTCTGAAATTCTGGCCTTCTCTCAATTCTTTTCTTGACAGCTTCTTTTCCTGTGATCTTTTTGTTGCTTGTTGTTCTGTTTTTTTTTTTTTTTCAATCATATCTGATTTTTGGTGGTTCCATTTGAGTTTTCTTGGCAAAGATATTGGGATGGTTTACGATTTCCTTCTCCAGTTCATTTTAAAGATAAGGAAACTGATGCAAATAGGATTAAATAATTTGCCAAGGGTTACTCAGCTAGTGTCTGAGGCAAGATTTGAATGCAGATCTTCCTATCTCAAGGCCCAGCACTCTGTCCTGAGTCACCTAGCCCTAACCAAATCAGAAAGTGTTTATTGAGCCTGTGAGATATTTTGTCCTTCATTGACATAGAGAAGTCTCTTAACACCACCAATTCAGTGTGTGTGTGTGTGTGTGTGTGTGTGTGTGTGTGTGTGTGTGTGTGAGAGAGAGAGAGAGAGAGAGTGCAGAGGATGTCTTACCATTTGGTTTATTAAACTTGAATGATCTACTCCCTCTCATAAATGTACACTAAATGTGTTATCAAGTCTACATTAGAGGTAAAAGATAGAATAAAAATCGTACCTTCCTAGAAACTTTGATCTCACCATGTCAATAAAGAACCTTGTTTCATAAGAGAAGATCAAAATATGACAAGATGCTTTTCATACTTTTCATGTTTTATGTACCATAATTATAGAATCCTGCCTTTTTTTCTGTTACAATTGTTTCCCCCTTCATAAAACACACAATCCTTTTTGATATGCTTTGTTCTGATTTTTTTTCATTGCTGCCTCCATTGTTTCAAGCCTGGGGCCATTTAAATTAATTTTTATATACTGTACTCAGTTTAGTAAAATATTTAGTGCTTTCCTAATAGTGTAAACCATTAGGCTATAATTACACTAACATTGTACAGAGACTAATAGTTCTATTGGAACACAACAGTGATGCATGATTGCCCTATCATTACAACTGTCTTGAAACCCTGGGATTATTAAAAAATTAATCACTGTTACCATCTTTATTTTGTTACAGGTTATAATAAAAAAAATCCTTCATATGCTTTTAACTACCGTTATCTCCATAATTTGGAGAAGCACTAAGCAGATATGGTATAGATGCAAGAGGTTTAAGTATTATTATTATTATTGTTGTTATTTTTCCCACTTTATTGACTGTAATTCAATGAATTTATAGGCATTAACCTTGATAGAAGAAGGCATTAGAATCACTGAGAGGGCAGAGTGCTTTAGTGGAGAGAATGCTGTTTAATTTGATGTTAGCAGAGATGGGGGTTCAAAACCAGTCACTGACAATTAAAGGATTGATTGTGAATCATCTAAACTCAGTGAGTCTCAGTTTCTGAAAGTACTAATGCCCAATAACACCTATTATTGTAAGAATACAATTAGATAAAGGTTATAATGCACATCACAAACTTTAATTATACTACATCAACTGTTTCTACTTTATTTGTAGGGGCGAGGTGGAATCATCTCAGGTTCCAAACAATCTGTTTTGATCATTGAATGATGGGTGCATAGTAACCAATGTTCTTAACTGACTGTATTTGAGTATCTTGTTCAAGGAATGTTAATATTTTAAATATAGGATCACAGATAGTGTGATTATTTGGGTTGGTTATTTTGTTCATTCATTCAATCACAAACCAGTTGCCAGATAAGAGGCATTCCAAGATGACAAAAGGTGTATTTTATATCTTTTCCACATTTTTCTACATTTATATTTATTTTAAAAATTACTATATTCATTGTGACTGACAGATTGTGAACTCCTACCTACCTACTTTAATCTCAGCATTTATTAGGGACAGCTCAAGTGGTTTGATGGCAGTGATGAAATCTGATCCTGTAACTTAGAAAGTTGTAGGATATTAATTTTTTCTTTCCTTTTATATCATGATAGCCTGTGCTTACTCTGATGTCTATTCTGGGAATTTGAACTGCAAACTTAGTACCTGTTATTGACTGACTCTCAGACTTTAAATGAGAAAATTGAGGCAGGGAAGGCCAGGGACAGTGCTGATTGCTCAGAATACTGATGTTGTTCTGTCTAATTTAGCCCTTCTGGTGATCACCTCCTTTCATTTTATTATTTAGATTTGTCAAACCATGTGCTGCTATTGAGTTGCTACAGGCACAAATAAAGTAAAATGCAACCTTCAGCACCATCCTTCAAGCAGTCACCAGCAGCAAGAAAATGTAGAAATAAATGCTTTATTTTCCCCCATTACTCCTTTCTGTATTTTTAAAGTTAAAAGTAATTTCAATTAATAAGCATTTTTTTCTCTTTCCTAATTTTCCACTAAAATTAAGAAAAACCACAACCTACAACATTTGCACAGAATGCTTTAATACTTCAAATATTTGTGATTTTGTCAATGTAGGAATTCCATCCACAAGGAAAGATCATAACGCATCACTCCCAAAGATGAGCTGTTTATTCTTCATTTAAATAATCTTCTCTATATTGGTAATAGCTTGGACTAAGTAGCCCTCTTCTCAGTGAAGAAGTTCATCAGCTTCTTGATTGATCCCATATGGAGATAGTTTTGGTCTCTATCTCTCAGTCTTTGTGTTTTTTCTTTTCTTTTCTTTTTTTTTAATTAATTATTTTTTTCATTACTACAATAATCTTAATGTAAAAGTAAACACAATTTGCCCTCCTCCTCACAAAGACAGAGAAACCTCAAGAAAAATAAAGTGAAAGGAAAAAAAGTGTACTTCGGTCTATATTCAGATACCATCAGCTCTTGTCTTTGGGATGGATCATATTCTTTGTCATAAGTCTATCAGAGAAAATGCTTCAATATTTTTTCTACACTTTCTATTTCAAGCTCTATTTCCCTCTACCCTATTCTTTCCCACCCCATTTATTCTATTTTCTCTCTCCTTTCACCCTGTCCCTTCTTAAAAGTGTGTTGTATCTGAATACTCTCTCCCATTACTTTCCCTCTCTTCTATCACCTATACTCTTCCTTCCCTCCCCCATCCCCCTTCTTTCATCCCTTTCCCCTCTCCTTTTTTCTCTAGGACAAGATAGATGTCTAGCCCTGTTGAGTGTGTGTGTGTGTGTGTGTGTGTGTGTGTGTGTGTGTGTGTGTGTGTGTTATTTCCTCTCTGAGTCTTTTTGATGAGAATGAAGGTTTCCTTATTCCCTGCAACTTCCCCATCACTTTCTCCCCTTCCAACCCATGGCAAAAACTTTTTCTTGCCTCTTTTACATGAAATATCTTAGGCCATTCTATCTCTCTTTTTTTCCCCTTTCTCCAGGACATTCTTTTCTCACCCATTAACTCCATCTTTATAATATATTTATACCTTCATATTTGGCTCTCTCCTGTGCCTTGTCTATATAATGCTCCTTCTAACTGCTCTAATAAATGAGAAGGTTCATATAAGTATTATCAATATCATCTTTCCATGCCAGAATACGTGCAGTTCATCATCATTAGATTCCTTATAATTAGTTCTTCTCGTCTACCCTCTCTTTGCTTCACCTGAGTCCTGCACTTGAAGATAGAACTTTCAGTTCAGTTCAGGTTGTTTCAACAGAAAAGTTTGAAAATCTGTTTGATTGAAAGTCCCCTATTTCATGAACTAAAAGAGGTTGTTTCTCTAAAAGAGGATGTTCAGTTTTGCTGGGTAGATGATTCTCCTTTGTAATCCAAATTCTTTTGTCTTCCAGAATATCATACTCCAATCCTTATGAGCCCTTAATGTAGATGCTGCTAAATCCTGTTTTATCCTGACAATTGTGCCACAATATTTGAATTGTTTCTTTCTGGTTGTTTGTAGTAATTTCTCCTTGACTTGGGAGTTTTAGAATTTGGCTATAATATTTCTGAGAGTTTTTATTTTGGGATCTCTTTTCAGGAGGTGATCAGTAGATTCCTTCAATTTCTATTTTGCCCTCTGATTCTAGGATATCAGGGCAATTTTTCTGTAGAATTTCTTGAAAAATGAGGTCTAGACTCAAATCCTTTAAGGCTTTATGAGAGGCTCTGACTGTTCTCCAGGCCTGTGCTGTAGTCTGTGAATGACCACAAGCACACCCCTCTGCCCTAGAGTTCTGACGAGGGTCCCTGATCCACTATGGCAATGGGCAGGAGGGCCCAGGTTAAGACCTGGATCTGAGTCCAGGCAAAGCAACAGAGTCCTGTCTCAGGGATAGCAGAGAGACCTCTGCAGTCTCCCCTGACCCCTTATCATCCATGGTCTGCATGCTCTGGAAGGTCTGCTGGGTGACTCTGCAGGCCTGCTTCTGATTTCCCAGAATGGGGCTGTGCCAAGTTCTGCACTGGCCTGGGTTCCCCTCTTACTCTGGTGCAACAGAGTTTTCCTGCTGAACTTTCAAGTTGTCCTTGGCAATCCCTGGGCTGAGAAGTATGGAAGCCACCCTGCTGCCATGAACCCAGGGATCCGGGTGCTCCTAGGGACCCAGATGCCCAGCAGGCTGTTTCCTCGATGACTGGAGTCATTTTGCTCTGGCAGTTGGTTGGATCTGGTCTATGCTGTAGCCCTTTCCAACCCTGGTGGAACAGACCATCCCTCAGATCTTCCAAGTTGTCTTGAACTGAATAATTGTTTCACTCAATTTTTCTGTGGGTTCTGCCACTCTAGAACTTTGTTAGAGTCATAATCTCATGGCATTTGGAGTAGTCTGAAGGAGAGCTTCTGGGATTTCCTGCCTTCATTCTACCATCTTGACTCCATACTGTCTCTCTTTCTTTCAATGTCATTGTTTCTGTCACTTTCTGAGTCTCTGTCACTCTGTCTCTAATTTCCTGTCTCTCTGTGTCTCTCTTCTCCTAGTCTTCCTCACATTTGTAATGCTTGCCAATCTCTTTAATTCATGTGCATCTAGAGGTCCTGACATTTTGAAATTTGACTCAATGAACTTCCTTTGGTCAATCAACAAATATTTACTAAATGTTTCTTCTGTTTCAGATATTTTGCTATGTATAAAGAAATGTGAAAGTAGTCTCTGATCTAAAGAAACTTGTTGCAAAGCAACACATAGGAACATATAAAATATATACAAAGAGAGTGGAAGGTAGCAGAGGGAAGGACTCTAGAAGATATTGAGGCTAGGAAAGGTCTGCCTCTGAGCTAAAATATGTCTTGAAAGAAGCCAAGGACTCCAAAACCCTCAGAGGAGGAGAGAAAGCTTGGGCACTGTGAGTATACTGGTATAAGCTAGAGAGTTATCATTAAGGCTACTCTGCTCCCATTAAGGTTGGGATGGATTTTTTCCTCAGGTCCCTTTCTTATACCTGGAAGTAATAAAGGTTTTCTTCCTCTCAGCCTATAATTGATTGCTATTGTAATAAAACTCCCTTCCCCACCCCTAATATGATTGCACTGAAGAAGATAAGAGAGGTCTAAGAGACAAAAGATCTTCATTTAGCTTTTTATTTAGACAGATTTATTTTTCTTCAGTTTTCCTGATTTGAGAAAAATGCTTACTTTAATGGATCTACAATCTCATCAGTACAATTATTCCTTCTTCTCCTAAAGCCAATTATAAATCTTCCACACTTTTTTTCTATATAATTTTTGTCCATGTCTTTCAGTGAAAATCTTCCTTCTTTTGCATCTAAATGACATGATATACTTATGTATATATACATATATTCTATATATACATGTATATCAATAGATAGATGCATAAATATGTATCCTATATATATATTTTACATATGTATGGATGTATATCCAACTATACATATGTGTAAGTGCACACAAATATATACATAGTAGTATGCACACATATCAGCAATATCAGTACAATAGTACCAGTGACAACTCTTGTTACATGGGCAGCCCTGTATATGCCATCTATAACTAGAGATTAACAATTTATCTGTAACTTAGAGGAAACTGAGGCAAAGAAACTCAAGTGACTTCTATAGACCTTATAGGTAGGTCTTCCCCCCCAAAGGCACTGGGGTCAAGTGACTTGTCCAAGGTCACACAGCTAAGTAATTATTATGTGTCTGAGGTTGGATTTGAACTCCAGTCCTCCTGACTCCAGGGCCTGTATTCTATCTACTGCACCACCTAGCTGCCCCATATAAAGTGTTAGAGGCTAGATTTGAACTCATGTCTTCCTTACTATAAAACCAGACCCACAGTCACTGTGCCATCTGGTTTCTCTCTCAAATCAAATTTGTCTTCAGGAGGCAATTCAGAATAATGAAAGAGTGTAGACTTTGGAATCAGAGGCTTCATTGACTTCCTTACTGTGTTACTTTTCACTGAGTGATATTGTGTAAGTTACTTAACATCTCTAGGTTTCAGCTTCCACATCTCTTAAGATTGGTTTAGACTGGAATGACCTCCTACTTTTTTTGTCTTAAATTTTACCTTCCATGGATCTCCAAATTTCTGTTTTTTTTTTTTGCCTCTGTTGGCCAACTGATGCCTATATTTCTTTTTTCTGTATCCCCATTAGACAACTGTTTTCTCTTGTTCTAGGCAGTGTAGCATCAAGAGATTAGAACAATCTATGTCAGCCTTACATTAATTCAACCCTCCCACACCCTCAGTGTACCCCATCAGGGCCCTGATCTCTGTTAACTAATCTTATTCACAGCCGAGTGCCCTTTGGCCCTGCTCCCTATTTCTGGTGTATAAGCAAGAATTGAATGATTAATCTGGGGCACAGCCAAGGAGGTCCTGGAATTGTTTTATTCTAACTTTCGTGACTGCCGAAGCATTTTCAGATCGGATCAAAGATGTGGTTACTTACTCAGCAAATGGAAAAGGTGGAGGATGCCAAAAAAGGTTAGGAAATTAGGCAGGGAAGAAAGGTAAAAGATTTCCAGGCTCATGTTTTCTTGACTGTCCTGACTTGAGTGAAGAAGAAAACTTTTTTCCATTTATTTCTCCTAACTAGGTTATAAATATATCCATAGCATTTGGGGTATTATCCTTTTGTAATGTTCTTGATAGATCAATCACATTTAAATTTACTTTATTTCTGTAAAGATACAGAGTAAAGTGGAATGTTTAATCTTTATATGATTTGCCTTGAAGTGTTCTGAAATGTGTTTAAAATATAGAATTTTCTTTCTGGAACTATGATTAACTATATGGTATACCTTGGGATAAGACCACAGTTCTGATCAATATTTAATAATGATTTCATGATAAGTGGGTGGGCATGCCCATTAGAACAGTGTGTGGGGAAAAGATGCATTTTAATGGAGAATTAAGGAATATAGCTTGAGGGCAGGAGGTATTTGCTTTAGAGTTCTGTTGTAATTTAAATAAGGTACTTTAAATATAGCATTTAATGCATTTCTTTTAAATGACAAATTGTGTCCTAGATCTAAAAGTGTTACCATTATCATGATGGATGCAGCCTGAAATGTAGTCTGAACAGCTCAGATAAATTAACATTGTGAAAATGTGGCTCAAAACAACTTGGAAAGTCTTCAGTTTTTAATTCATGCTGACAATGAGCTATATTTTTTTTAAATCTTTAGACTCAGCAAACAGTGTAAATTCAAAATCTGGATCTCCAAGCAAAATTTTTAGAAAGGTCCCTTAACCTTGTCCATTGGTGTATCTTGGTCATAGGCTGAGATATAATTTGAAATATTTTTACCTAGGGCAAAGACAGAAACTGAAAACATTGAAAGTTAGTGGAAATAGGCAAAAAAATGTGAGAGGTGGGAGGCAGGAGTATAATTTCTTGAAAAGGAAGTAATCCAAGCCTTAGAGGCTGAAGAGTTTTGTAAAGTTCATTCTCTTGGTGAGAAAGTGCATCCTATTTCACATAATGTTAGTAAGGACCTAAGTTGGTTTTGGGTTAGAAAATGTTCTGCTCTCAACTTTCTGCTTTTACAGGTTATCCACTCAGCCTAGGGGAAGCAGATAACCTTCTCTAGGCAGTGCCCCATTCTGAGTGCTCCATTGACTGGGATGATGAGGGTGGGGAGAGGTTGGGTAGATTCTATAGATTCTTTTCTTTGAGGATAATATTGCTACAGTGAACCTCAGGATACTACCAGCCTCACAACTGAAACGAAAGTTGCTAGGGAGAATCTTTTTAAGTCCTTTTAGTTTTGCTTGTATTTCTCAAAAAGCATTTATATTATGTTATCTATTATATTATTTATATTTAACTATAAGGAAGACCACTTATATTCCTGTCCTCTTATGTTTCTAATGCTTTGTTGAGATTTATAAATGAATGAAATGAAAAAATAAAACCTACTAAGTACTTGGCATATTTCTAGGATTGTGCAAAATGTTGCTAATACAAATACAAAAAGAGTCTCTACCCCCGTGGAGCTTAATTTCCAATAAGGAAAGGCTACACACATTATTTCCTTCCAGGGAAGGAAATTTTATTCTGAAAACTGAATTGATATACAGGGCAGCCAAATGACACATAATTTCTTTAAAATTATTTTTTCTTTTCTTTCTCCCCATCTTTTTTCCTTCTCTCTTCTGTCTTATCTCTCTACTTGGTTAGGAGTGTAATGGTCAAGGTTGGGGCAATTTCCACGGTTGATCAGCTTAGAACTGACTTGGGCCAGATCTCTACTATAAGTTCCCTGTTCTAGTACACTCATCAAATTAGTCCTTGATTACCCCAACTGTAACTCAGTACCCTTAACCTCAAGTTATCCAATAATCTTACCATCAAAGGAGCAGTGGTTATAGGTATGCACATAATGCCTGACTTTGAGATAGCATTTCCAGAAGTGAAGCTAATTATTATAGAATGGACCTGTAAGAACTTAGAAAGAAAAGGTTTTCCATGAAAAAAAAAACAGATCAAACTGAAGCCAAAATTCTTCCTTATCGTGGGCCATGAATTTTTTGGGGAAATTTTTGCTTCCCCACTAATGATGAGTCTCTGAAAGATTTTACTCATTTCTCTTTTTAGACAGGATCTTAGCTCATAACTTCTCCCTGTTATTTATTTTGTTATTTTGCCTCAGTTAAATCCTTTTTTTTTATTTGCTAGCTAGTTCCAATCTGGTTTAGGAGCAGAATAGGCATGGGGTGGGTCTCAAATTTTATTTTCTTTATTATATTGAATTGGAGTAATATGTAATCCCAATGTTGTCAGTTGTCTTTTTTATTATTTATTTAAAAAATTTCAATATGTAATTTGAAGAACTTTTCTTATTTCTTTTCATCATTATCTCAGTGGAATTAAGAGATGGAAGGAAAAGAATGAAGGGTTGGGGCATATAAGGATCAAGGAATATGGGGGACATGGAGGTAACAAAATGCACTGAAATATGGAAAAAAGAAAGACAATCCTGCAAATAGTAGAAGCTGAAAGCTGATGGTAAAAAGAGGAAAGTAGGAGAACAGTGAAAAAGATGGAGAAGAAAGCAAATAATGGAAGAGAAATATCTGAGATGACAACATAAATGGATTGTGGGAACTTGGGGAATAACAGTGACAGATCCCCATAAATAAGACTTAAAGGTCATGTTGGTGGAGAAAAATTATGGGCATGAATCACTCTATCAATAAACATTTATTTAAGCACTTAATATTTTCCTGTTACCATGCCAGGTACTTAGTATGTAAGCACAAAAAAATAAAACCTACTTCCAAGGACCTCTCCATCCATCTATCCATCCATCTACTTATCATCTATCCATACATCTAACATTCTGTCTACCTATGCAGCTAGGTGGTGCAGTGGATAGAGCATTGGCCTTGGAGTCAGGAGGGCTGGAACTGGAAACTGACCTCAGGCACTGAGGTCATTGCTATGTCAATGCAGAAGCCAATGTAAATCTCAAGTTGAAGTTCCAACTGAAGAAAAGGTTTTTGAAGGCCAATTAGGCTCCTTGTAAGTGACAAAGCACCTGGAGCTGATTCTATTCTAGATGAGATCTACAAGGTGGGGAGTCCATTTCTCATTCAACAACTGACTGAAATTTTCCAGGTAAAGCCTAAAGAGGTTATTCCACTGAGAATTTAAGGATGCCTCCCTCATCCACTCTATAAATGTAAAGGGAATAGATTGCCCTGTGATGATCACAGGGGTATGTCTCTTTTAGGCATTGTTGGTAAGATTCTTGCCAGAGTCCCTCTCAATAGACTGATCCTTCACCTGGAAGATAGTCACCTCCCTGAGAGCCAGTGTGGCTTCAGAAAGGGTAGAGGAGTAGCCAATGTAGTATTTGCTGCCCAACAACTCCAGGAAAAAAATGCCAGGAAGAGAACAAAAATCTGTACACAACATTTGTAGACCTGACCAAAGCCTTTGATACCATCAGTCATGATGGTTTATGGAAAATTATGTCAAAATTTGTTTGCCTGGAGAAGTTCATCATTATTTTATCAGTCAGTTTCATGCTGGCATGCATGCTCAGGTTCTGGGTAGTGGATGATGCTCTTGAGATTTCCCAGTAACCAATGGAGTGAAACAAAGATGTGTCTTTGCTCCTATACTTTTTAGCTTGATGTTTTCAACCATGTTGGATGCCTTCAACAAATGTCTTCACTGAGGATCAACATGACCTCAAGGTTAGCTATAGCACTGATGGCAAATTCTTCAACTTGAAAAGGCTATAAGCCAAGACCAAAGTTGAGGGAGTGTTGGTGTATGATCTTCTGTTTGTGGATGATTGTGCACTCAATGTAGTCTCTGAATTTGAGATGCAACAAAGTATGGATCAAATCTCTGCTGCTTGTGCTATGGATCAAATCTCTTCTGGTCCAACAATTAACAGCAAGAAAACCCATGTGCTCCATCAGCCAGTACCACACCATCCATATGTGGAACCATCTATTATAGCAAATGGAGAAGTTTTGAGTACTGCGGAAAAGTTCATTTACCTTGGAAGTGTCCTTTCCAAGGAGGTACACATTGATATTGAAGTTTATATAGACATTGCCAGAGCTAGCTCAGTATTTGTGAGGCTCCAAAAGAAAGTGTAGGAGAGAAGAGCTATTGAACTGATGATCAAACTGAAGATCTATAGAACCATTGTGCTGATTTCATTGCTATGTGCCTGTGAAACCTGGGCAGCCTACCAGTGCCATTGAAGTGAATCATGTACATTTAAATTATCTTAGATTCTGAAGATCACCTGGCAGGAGAAGATACCAGATACTGAGGTCCTTTCTTGAGCTAACCTGCCTAGCATTCAAATATTACTACAAAGAGTGCAACTACAATGGGCTGGACATGATGTTAGAATGCCAGATGTATGCTTGCCAAAAAAAACTATTTCATGGAGAACTCACACAGAACAAACTCTCACAAGGGGGTCAGAAGAAGCAATACCGAGACACCCTGAAGGTCTCATTGAAAAACTTTAGAATTGATTGTACATCATGGGAGACACTGGCACAGGACCACCCCAGCATGGTGTGCTCTCATCAGAGAGGGTGCTGCACTCTATGAGGAAAGTAGAATTGAAGCACCTCAAAGGAAACATGACATTTGTAAGTTTAGGGTACTCATCCCAGGTGTTCACATTAATTATTTGTGCCTGATGGGTGACAGAGCTTTCTGAGTTCATATTGGTCTGATTAGCAACAGTTGGATGCCTTGTAATTTATCTCAAGCATGGTGATATTTTAATCTTCTTCAATAATGACAAACAAGAACCAACTATGTGACCTTGGTCAAGTCACTTAACCTGATTGCCTTGCATCTAGGGCCATCTTCAATTGTCCCAATTCATTTCTGGTCACTGGACCCGGATGACTCCAGAGGAGAAAGTGAGATTGGTGACATAGCACAGTACCTCCTCACTCAAATCCAATTTGTAGGCTTGTCATGTCATTACCTCTTTGTTGTCATGGTCTTCTTCAAGATTGAAGGATAAACATCATTTATTCATCCATCTACCTATCTTCTATCTTTCATGTATCTGTCTATCATCTACATCTATCCTAACATGATCTATCATCTATCCATCATCTATACCACCATCTAGCTATCCCACCATTTATTCCATCATCTACCTCTAGCTACAGATAATCTGTCTCTGTTGTAATAATCTAGACAAAAGATCATGAGACTTGAACTAAGATGATAACTGAATGGAATGAAAAGATAGGAAGTGAGAACTATGAACATAGAAAAGATGAAATCGTTAATTTATTGCCCATGTAGGGTGATAGACAATGAGAAGAAAAGGATAATTTCAAGGCTACAAACTTGGGAGATTGAAAGAGGGTGATATCTTTGATAGAAATAAGGACAGCTGGAAGAGGGAAAGACTTTTTGGGGAAGATGAGCTCCCTTTTGGAGATGATGGAATAGAAATATCCAATAGATACTTGGTGTCACAGTATTTGAGTTTATTTGAGTCATTCATGGTCTTTCATAGACTTAATTAGTTTTTTTCTGGTCATTCATGAAACATTTGCCTTGTCTGGTTCATGAGTTCTCTCCAAAACTTGTTTGATAGTATTTCCTTAACTTTGTTGGTAAACTGCTACTTATTTCTTTTCATAGCTGTTGTCTCTAGAATACAAAGAAATTTTGGATTAGAGGGCAAATCTAAAATCAAATGAGTAAAAAAATCAAACTCATCCACCAGGCAAATCTAAAATCAAATGAGCAAAAAAAAAAAACCACAACAAAAATCATCCACATTAGAAATAACCATTTCAAATCACATTAGTATTATTTTGTGTTCTCATTGGAACTTATTATATGATTACATGTCTACTGGAACCAGAATCTCATATTCTCCATCTATGTTCAGATATCTGGACCAGAGATTCAGTTTATACTCTGCTTCTTGATTGGTCATTGTATGGTAAATGGGGCCCAAAATGTTAGTTATCTGTCTGCTGTCTTTCTCCTTTACTCAATAAACAAGTTGGTATCTTTGACTGGCAGTTGGTATCCTTTTATCCCTGTGCCCAAAACCTCCTGAAAAATTCTGTTTCCATATCACATGTGGTTTCTCAGAGAGGTTTTTGCAAAGCTCTTTGCATTGCACAGTAGATGATTAAAAAATTCTCTTTGAATTTTCCTGAAGACTAGTGTTTTGATATATTGATTCTTTTAGGGAACACAGAAGTTTATTATTTTCCACATGATCTTTATGGGGACTTCCTTATCAGTCAGAGCCTAGGGTTAGTTAACATGACATTTTGAAAATGCTTTTGCATCTATATGTCATTTATATGTTACAGGGTTACAGGTACTCTCTGCTTTAATCTGCAGTAGCCCGATAGAAATGTGAGAAACACCAAGTTAGAGAAATCTCTGCTTCAAAAGTTCATATGAATTATTGTGCCTAATCTTTGATAAAGTCTCTTGAGCTTGTGTTTTTCTAATTAGTCATATTAGACTACCCTGTCTGTACCTTGACCCCGACAGAATGATGTCATTTTGGTCCTCTTTGAGCATGAAAAAGAACCAACCAATCAACTTTAGTTATAGGTCACTCTACCCTTTCTTCTAGACTTTGTTTCTTCACAGATTTCTTTTTAAAGTAATATCTTGTGAATTCATTATAAGGTTACATGTGAGGCTATTTCTAGTCCAGGTTACTTTTCATCTTTTCCATTCATACTATTATCTCAATGAAGTTGACAATAGAATTTATCCACTGGTTCTCTTTCTCCAAAGAGTCCACTTATATAGTATCTTGTATGTTTATGTAATGGACATTTTGTTGAACTGGATCAATTCCAAGCTGATTAGTTTAGAAACAACCTGTAGCTGCTTAAGTGAAGTTTTTTTTTGAAGTTTTGGAATTGCCTTTGTGAGTAAGTTAGAATCGTCTTCACAAGGCAAATAGGTGAAATGTCACCATTGCCATAGTCTCATTTCTCTGGTAATAGAAAAATTACTTCAAGGTGACCATAAATAATTTTTAGAGATTGTATCTTTTTTTGTGGAAACCTTTTATATGTTTGCTATGTGCCGTGCCATACAAGGTCTTCCTCCAGGGTTTATTAACTAGATGATATCAATATGTATTGGATTTACATCAGTATAAAATAGCATCTGCATTAGTCATTCTTTTTACTGAATAGGATGTTTTGTGTAGTCTAAACATGTTTAGCCTTCAGAGACTCAATGTTCTTTTTATTTTCCATTGAAGTTGTGAGGTCAACAGTTGGAAAAAATGTATAAAAATCTATTTAATTGTAACGGACGAAATTTTCCAAGTCCTTGATCTTTATGTGCTACAGATTCCTTTCTGCTAATGGTGATCATTGAATTTTGTTCCATTTGCATGTTTTAGCTTGAAATGGCAAAGATACAAAATTTCAGAAATAGAAGAAAGACTTTAGTGTCCATCTAATCCAATTTATCCATGAACAAGAATATGACTCTCCATTACAATATTCTCAACTAATAGTCATTAATTTTTTGAAGAACTACAGATACTAGCTGTGTAGTTCTCGAAAAGGTAACTTAACCATCATCTATAAAGTGAACTGGAGAAGAAATAATGTCACTCCAGAGTCTTTGCTAAGAAACCCCCTCTTGCAATCACAAAGAGTTGAACAGAATTGAAAAATGACTGAACACAATGAGTCAATGCCCGTTCTTTCCCTCAGCAGACTGTTTTACTTTTGGTTAGTTCTAATTGTTAGAAATTAAAAAAAAAATTCCTCAAATATAAAGCCAAAATTTATCCTTGAAAAATTTTATTCATTGCTTTTAATTCTTTCCTCTAGAGTCAGGAATACACCTTTTATTTGGTAACCTTTCAAATTCTTGAAAATGACTATCATATTGTCCCATCTAAGTTCTTCTTCTTCAGGCTAAGCATTCTTAGTTCCTGAAACTGAAGTTCATAAGCACATGAATTTGACATCTTCATTATCTTGCTTGCCTTCCTCTGAATGCTTGCCTGCATCTAATAATAGTCAGCATTTATATAATACTTTAAGGCTTTCAAAGAACTTCGTACATATCTCATTTGAACCTCACAAGAGACCTTGGAAAGTAAATGTTATTACTCCCATTTTACAGAAGAGGAAACTGAGGAAAACAAGTTAAGTGATTTTCCCAGGTCATATGATTAGCAAATATCTGAGACTGGATTTGAACTTAGATCTCCCCAACTCCAGGACCACATACAACTTCCATATTGATGCCCTTCTTAAAAAGTAGCTCCTTAAAATGACTACAATACTGCAGATCTAACTTGATCAGCACTTATTACAGTAAGACTAATACCTCCCCAATTCTGATCCCGACCCATTACTTAATATTGTCTAATATTGGATTTTGTTTCTTGACGGCCATATGCTGCAATTGACTGATACTAAGCTGCTCTTGAACCCACACATATTTTTCAGATAAACCACTATCTAACCATAGTTAGATGCTTATTTTTTTGTGTGTGATCAGTAATCTCAGATAAGTTGAAAACCATTTTCTCCTTTGTTGGGTCTGTTTCTTTCCTTTTTTTTTCAGATACCCCTTGGAGATGAAAGTCATCTCAGCTTTCCATCACAAATCCCTCACATGATTAGTTGGGACATTTGTAGATTCCTCTAGTTCCTCATTCCTAAACATTTTTTTCCTTTTTCCTTTTCACTTGTGCTCTTCTTTACATATTCTTTTTTATGTGCTTGCTACCTTATCTTTCTTCTACCAGACAAATTCCTTCACTTGATTTCTTGACTGAAATCAGGATCTTAATGATGTTTCCATATCCTATGTTAATACCTTTGTCTTCTCTGAACCAAAGATTTTTTTAATTTCAGGGCACCTATCATGGCAGTTTGTTGAAAATTTTCTTATAGAAATATGTGAAGGAGCTACTATTTCACTAGTATGGGAAATGATCTTTGTGAGGACTATCTCAATAGCTAGAGATCTCTGGCCATGTATTACTTAACTGATAGGGAGTTATTTTTATAGAAATCATTTTTATTTTGTCCTTTGTTAAGGTATTAAGACAATTTAACTCATAAAACTGAATTTGATAGATGTTTTCTTTTATAATTTTTGAGAAAATTTGCATAGAATAGGTATTCATTATCACTTAAAAGTAATTTTATTTTCAATTACCAAGCATTCATTATTTTCTCCTTTTCACCTACTCACAAAGAAAAAATGAAAACAAGAAAGGAAGAAAGAAAAAAGAGAAAGAGCACCATGCTATATAAGCAAGTATAGTCAAGTAAGATAAAATCTCACACTAATCACTCCCAAAAATAGTTTTATTATTCTGATTGTTGGTGTATCACCCCTTTTCATGAGATGTATTATGTCTTCTTTATTGATTTTCTGGAATTATGATTGATTATTTAGTTGATCAAAATTCTTAAGTCTTTCAAAATTGTCTTGTTAACTTCATTATTCATTACTTCATATAGTTCTTTCCATGTCTCTTTTAGGTTATCTTTTCCCTTATTTTTTTTTTTTTTTTTTGCTAGGCAATGGGGTTAAGTGGCTTGCCCAAGGCCACACAGCTAGGTAATTATCAAGTGTCTGAGACCAGATTTGAACCCAGGTACTTCTGACTCCAAGGCCAGTGCTTTATCCACTGCGCCACCTAGCTGCCCTCCCTTATTTTTTATACCACAATAGTATTATATTTCATTCATGTACCTTGATTTGCTCAATAATTTTCCAACTGATGTACATGCTCTTAATCTCTAATTGTTTTACCACTACAAAATGGACTCCTATAATTTTTTTTTCTTCATATAGGTTCTTTTGCTCTTTCTTCGATCATTTTGGGATAGAGGCTTAGATTGAAGGCTTAGATAGAGGCTTGGATTGAAATATGTATACTGATAAACATTTTTTGGAACATAATTTCAAATTACTTTACAAAACTCTTAGACTAATTCTTAGCTCCATCAGAAATACACCAAAATGACTATTTTCCCACTGGATCTCTAATATTTGTCAATTTCTTTTTGTTAGATTTTTTCAGTTTAATAAAGAAGTATTTAAATTTGAATTTCTCTAATTTTTAGGATTTAAAATTTTCTTTTTATATACCTTGAAATAAGCTGGATTTCTTCCTAGAGATCTATTTGAATCACAGAAATCTATCATTTGCCCACATGGAACTAGTGTCAGAAGAATTTGAGTAAAGATCTTTCTGATTTTGAATAGCATACAATCAACCAAACAAACAATACTCTTCAGTTTTCTTATTAAACAACAACCACAACAAAACAACTGCAAATACAACAAACCAACAATAGCAACAACAAAAAAACACAGGCTACAATAATCTTGCATTCATGTTTTTCTTCTACAGTGTCCTTTTACAAAATTTAAGACTTAATATCATTCTGAAAAATCAATGAGTGGATCCATTTTAGATGATTCTCCAGTGACAGACACATCAAAGAAGAATCTCTTCATTTCACAAAGGTTAGACTTGGATTGATTGAATGAACCTTCTCATGTCCTCAAATGTCTCTTAAATTATATAATATATTCATGATATGGAACTTGCAAAAACAATTAAATCTGATTATGATTATGATTAATAAAAATGATTTCTATAGAAATAACTCTGTTAAGTAATACATGGCCAGAGATCTCTAGCTTTTGAGATAGTCCTCACAAAGATCATTCCCCATACTAGTGAAATAGTAACTCCTTCACATATTCTTGGTTGTTGTCATCTCTTCTTAATTTGCCAGTATAGTTCTCTTGGACTTGCTGATTTTCTGTCCATTAATAGTATTGAGATCTTATGCCCTATCTATTGAGATAATGATGAGAGCTTTTTGAATCTTTATACTGCTCCTTCTTGGAAAGGCTACATAGCTCTGTATTAGAACACAATTTGAATTACCCTTCCTATCTTTTATCAGTATAGTTTTAATGCAATTAACATAATTCAAGATGAGACAAATTACAATTTTTTAATAAGGCACATAATGTTTTGTAAAACTCCTTTCTAAATTTCGACCTATAATCTGTGTGATAGTGACCTTTCCACTGAGTTAGGTCAGAGTTTCTGCAAAAGGCAAAAATTACTGTGAGGTTTGTGTCATCTGCCATATTAACTAGGATGCAGAGATTTTATGTAAATTTGTAATGTATTTTAAATTTCTATAGCTCGAGTGGCCTAAGCCCCTAAGCACTGATGAAAATTAAACCAAAGCTACTTACCTTGTTAAATATCTTCCCTGGCTTCTGTGGATCTAAATAAGCAACATGGGGTTAAATTAGCTTTTTTTTGGCAAGCAGATAATTTTTATATTTTACAAGTATGATGGAATTATTGGGGCTCTCAGTGAGAACTACTATTTTGTTTAAACATATAAAATATTAACAAGCTTTGAAAGAATCCCAGAACAACTAATAGCATCTCCTGGGTGAATGAATTTGGCTTTGAGAGGTCACTAATACTTCTGTTCCACTACAACTTCCCCTTAATCATTCCTGTATTATGTTCATTTAACACATTCCCTAGCCATCAAATCTTATTACTTTTTCCATCATGTCCATCTGCTTGTTCTTCCTCCTGGACCATTCTCTTTATTTTTGCAAACAACATAAGGATTCTTTTTTTTAAATTATCAATTAATTAATTAATTAATTTTTTTATTTTACAATTTTCCCCTAGTCTCGCTTCTCTCCTCCCACCCCCCCACCCCCACAGAAGGCAGTCTGTTAGTCTTTACATTGTTTCCATGCTATACATTGATCTAAGTTGAATGTATTGAGAGAGAAATCATATCCTTAAGGAAAAAATAAAAATATAAGTGATAGCAAAATTACATAATAAGGTAATGATTTTTTTTTAATTAAAGGTAATAGTTTTTGGTCTTTGTTTAAACTCCACATTTCTTTCTCTGGATACATATAGTATTCTTCATATCAGATACCCCCAAATTGTCTCTGGTTGTTGCAGTGATGGAATGAGAAAGTCCATTAAGATTGATCATCACTGCCATGTGGCTGTTAGGGTGTACAATGTTCTTCTGGTTCTGCTCATCTCACTCACCATCAGTTCATGCAAATCCTTCCAGGCTTCTCTGAATTCCCATCCCTCCTGGTTTCTACTAGAACAATAGTGTTCCATAATGTACACATACCACAATTTATTTAGCCATTCCCCAATTGATGGACATTCACTCAATTTCTAATTTTTGCCACCATAAAACAGAGCTGCTATTAATATTTTTGTATAAGTAATGTTTTTACCTTTTTAATGATCTCTTCAGGGTACAGATCCAGTAGTGGTATTGCTGGAACAAAGGTTATGCACATTTTTGCTGCCCTTTGGGTATAATTCCAATTTGTTCTCCAGAAAGGTTGGAAGAGTTCACAGCTCCACCAACAATGTATTAGTGTTTCAGATTCCTCACATCCCTTCCAGCATTGATCATTGTCCTTTCTGGTCATATTGACCAGTCTGAGAAGTGTGAGGTGGTACCTCAGAGATGCTTTAATTTGCATTTCTCTAATAAGTAATGATTTCATATGACTATGGATCACTTTAATTTCCTCATCTGTAAATTGTCTCTGCATATCCTTTGACCATTTGTCAATTGGGGAATGGCTTTTTTAAAAATAAATTTGACTCAGATCTCTATATATTTTAGAAATGACTCCTTTGTCAGAAATACTAGTTGTAAAAATTGTTTCCCAATTTACTACATTTCTTTTGATCTTGGTTATAGTGGTTTTGACTGTGCAAAAGATTTTAAATTTAATGTAATCAAAATTAGTTTGTTTTAAATGATGTTCTCCATCTCTTCCTTGGTCATAAACTTTTTCCCTTCCCATAGATCTGACAGGTAAACTATTCCTTGATCTCCTAATTTGCTTATAATATTATCTTTTATGTCTAAATCCTGCATCCATTTTGATCTTATCTTGGTATAGGGTGTGAGGTGTTGGTCTAATCCAAGTTTCTGCCATACTAACTTCCAATTTTCCCAACATTTTTATTGAAGAGAGAGTTTTTATCCCAAAGATGGACTCTTTGGGTTTATCAAAAAGCAGATTACTATAATCATTTCTTGCTATCTATTTTGTACCTTTTCTATTCCACTGATCTACCACTCTATTTCTTAGCCCATGCCAGACAGTTTTGATGACTGATGCTTTATAATATAATTTTAGATCTGGTAGAGCTAAGCCACCTTCTTTTGCACTTTTTTCATTGAATATCTGGAAATTCTTGACTTTTTATTTTTCCAT
The DNA here is from genome assembly GCF_037893015.1 of Macrotis lagotis. NCBI lineage: Eukaryota > Metazoa > Chordata > Mammalia > Peramelemorphia > Peramelidae > Macrotis > Macrotis lagotis. The sequence goes on from NC_133662.1 coordinate 195,328,940, forward strand.
ATGAACTTACCACTTTTTCTAACATTAATTTTTTGGAATTTTGATTGGTAGGGCACTAAATAAGTAGTTTTAATTTTGGTAGAATTGTCATTTTTATTATATTAGCTCAACCTATCCATGAGCAATTGATTTTTGAGCAGTTATTTAAATCTGATTTTATTTGTGTGAGGAGTGTTTTGTAATTGTTTTCATAAAGTTTCTGAGTCTACCTTCGTAGGTAGACTCCCAAATATTTTATATTGTCTGAAGTTACTTTGAATGGGATTTCTCTTTCTAGCTCTTTCTGCTCTATCTTGCTAGTCATATATAGAAATGTTGAGGATTTATGAGGGTTTATTTTATATCCCGTGACTCTGCTAAAGCTGCTAATTGTTTCTAGTAGTTTTAAGAAGAGTTTTTTTGGGATTCTCTAGGTATACCATCATGCACAGAGTGAGAGTTTTTGTCTCTTCCTTCCCAATTCTAATTACTTCAATTTCTTTTTCTTCCTTTATTGCTGTAGCTAACATTCTAATACAATATTGAATAGTAGTGGTGATGATGGGCATCTTTGTTTCACCCCTGATATTACTGTGAATGCCTCTAGCTTATCCCTATTACATAAAATGCTTGTTGATGGTTTTAGATAGATTCTGCTTATTATTTTAAGGAGCAATCCGTTTATTTCTGTGCTCTCTAGTGTTTTTTAGTAGGAATGGATGCTGTATTTTGTCAAAGGCTTTTTCAGCATCTACTGATGATCATATGTGATCTGATAGGTTTGTTATTGATATAATTAATTATGCTAACAGTTTTCCTAATATCAAACTAACTCTGAATTCCTGGGATAAATCCTACTTGGTCATAGTGTATTTTCCTAGTGATAACTTGCTGTAATCATTTTGCTAAGATTTTATTGAAGATTTTTGCATCTATATTCATTAGGGAGATAGAGCTATAATTTTCTTTCTCTTTTTTAACTAATCCTGGTTTAGGTATTAGCACCATATTGGTGACATAGAAAGAGATGGGCAGAATTCCATCTTCACCTAATTTTCCAAAGAATTTATATAGAATTGGAACCAATTGTTCCTTAAATTTTTGATAGAATTCAATTGGGGATCCATCTGACCCTGGAGATTTTTTTCTTAGGGAGTTCAATAATGGCTTGTTGAATTTCTATTTTCTGAGATAGGGTTATTTAGGTATTTGATTTCTTCTTCATTTAACCTGGGCAACTTATATTTTTGTAAATAGTCATCCATTTCACTTAGATTATCAAATATATTGGCATAGAGTTGGGCAAGATAATTCCAAATTATTACTTTAATTTCCTCCTCATTGATAGTGAGTTCATTTTTCATTTGTGATACTAGCAATTTGGTTTTCTTCTTCTTTCTTTTTTAAAATCAAATTGAGCAGAGGTTTATCAATTTTATTGGTTTTTTCATAAAACCAACTCTTGATTTTATTTATTAGTTCAATAGTTTTCTTTTGATTTTATTAATATCTCCTTTACCTTTTAGAATTTCTAATTTGGTATTTAATTGGGGGTTTTAATTTATTGTTTCTCAATTTATTTAGTTGCATGTTTAGTTTGTCATTTCCTCTTTCTCTAATTTATTCATGTAAGCATTTAAAGATACAATGTATGCCTGAAAACTGCCTTGGCTGTATCCCATAAATTTTGGTATGTTGTTTTGTTATTTTCATTACCTAGGTTGAAATCATTAATTCTTTCTATCATTTATTGTTTGATCCATTCATTCTTTAAAATGAGGTTATTTAGTTTCCAATTAGTTTTAAATCTATTGCTCCCTGGCCCATTATGTATGTGATTTTTGTTGCATTATGAGATGAGGATGTATTCACTATTCCTGCCTTTCTGCAATTGATTATTAGCTTTTTATGCTCTAGTACATGGTCAATTTTTGTATAAGTGCCATGTACTGCAGGAAAAAAAGTATATTCCTTTCTATCCCCATTCAATTTTCTCCAAAGGTTTATCATGCCTAGGTTTTCTAACAATCTATTTACCTCCTTAACTTCCTTCTTTTTTATTTTATGGTTAGATTTATCTAAATCTGAGAGCAGGAGGTTGAGGTCTCCCACCAATAGAGTTTGGCTGTGTCTTCCTCTAATTCATTCAACTTCTCCTGTAAGAATTTGGATCTATTCCACTTGGTGCATGCATATTTAGTATTCAAATTGCTTCATTGTCTATGGTACCTCATCTCTTTTAATGAGATCTATTTTTGTAGCTGCTTTGTCTGAGATAAGAATTACCATTCTTGCTTTTTTCACTTCAGCTGAACCAAAATATATTTTGCTCTAACTTTTTATCTTTATATGTATCTCTCTGCTTCAAATGAGTTTCTGTTAAGCATCATATTTTAGGATTCTGGTTTTTAACCCACTCTGCTATTCGCTTAAGTTTTATGGGAGAGTTTATCCCATTCACATTAAAGTTATAATTATTAACTCTTTATTGCCCTCCATGCTATCTTCCCTCTGTATTTTTCCCTTTTTTCCCCTTTATCCATATTCCCCAGTATTTTGTTTCTGAATACCACCACCTTCAGTGGGTTTGCCCCCTTATATCCAACCCTCCTCCCCTTTTTTCCCTTTTCCCTTTTCCCCTTCTTCCTTCCCTTCCTTCTGTTAGTTCCTCTTTTCCTCCTCCTTCCCCCTTTCCCCTTTTAATACTTGAAAGGTAAGATAAAGATAAAGGAGAGATAAGATAACTTTAGTGATTGTGTGTATGTTAACTCTAAGCCAATTCTCATAAGAGTAAGATTCAGGTGGTTCTTCACAGTGCCTGTCTCCTCTCCACCATCTTGGCCAGAAGTCCTCAATATAATGATTCTTAAAGAATTTAACAGCATTCTTTACTGTATTAAAACTTATTCATCATCACCAATAGAATCATATAATCATGGAATTTTGGAGTTGGAGAAGATCTCAATAGTCTTTATAACTCATATCTTAAAAGCATTCCAAGTATAAGAACATTCTATAAGTGACCTTGGACAAGTTACTTAACCCTGTTTGCTTCAGTTCTTCATTTTGTAAAATGATTTGGAGAAAGAAATGGAAAACCACTCTTATAGCCTTGCTAAGAAAATGCCAAAATGTGATCTTGAAAAGTAAGACATGATTGAAATGGCTTAACAATAGCAAACATAAGTGACTATCCATACTCTTCTACAAACATTCAAAGGAGGGAGCAGAAACAACACCCCAAAACTGCCTATTTCACTTTTAATTAGTTCTAAGTTTATTTTCCCTTTGAAACTAAATTTACTTCTTGGACATTTCCATCTACTGCTTTTGATTTCGTTCTCAGGGGCCAAAAAACCCAATGTCTAATCCCTCCACATAACAGTCTTACAAATAAACCTTCCACAATCCTCCTGAGTCTTTGCGAGGCTAAACATTCCCATTTCCCTATAGGACATGGAATCAAAATCTTTGACTTCTCTGATTTTCTCTGAATGCTCTCCAGTTCATGGATTCCTTTCTTAAACAGTAGCTTTTAGAATTAACCCAAATATTCCACAGATGAATTGATCAAGGCAGAGAACAAGTGGACTGGCATTTCCTTATTCTGGAAACTGTGCTTTCAATGTAACCAAAGGCAGCTTTTGCTCATGTTGCGTTTTTAGCATACTAAGTCCCACTCAGATCTTTATCAGATAAACTCTTTTGTAATCATGTCTCTTCTATCTGGTAGTTGTGGAGTTGCTTTTTGAATCAATGTTTAAGACATTGCAGTCTTTTAACCTTTTAAATTTCATCTTGTTTCATGTTCCCACATCCAGTGTGCATGTGAGACTGTCTCATTTTCCTCACCTCTATCAAAATCTGAAGATTTCTTTCATTTCTTTTACTGAAAGCAGTTTTTTTCCTATAATTGAGGCTCTAATTTAGAATAGATTTTCTTTTTTATTGATTCCTCTAAGTTTTGAAGAACTTATTAGTAAATTTAAAAGTTATTAATTGATCTGCTTTTAGAAGAAAGAATTCCAGAATTTATTTTGATTACTGATCTCCCATCTTAACTAGAGCATGTCTCTGTCAAGGTTCAAATCTTATTTCCCAGAATAATATCTCATTTACTTTTTTCCCCCAGGTTGAATGTAGGGTAGAGAAGATTTTAGTAAAGTAAGCACTTAACAAACGTTTGTTGAATGAATTAATGAATAAATGAATGAATGAATGAATGAATGAATATTTTTCTTCTATATTTGAGGGTGTAGACCAGAGAAAAGGACCATCCAGAAAAGGCTCTAATTTGGAACATCATACCTCTCAAAATAATCTTCCTTCTTTTTCCTTTTTTCCTTTTTCCTTCTTCCATCCCTCCTTCCCTCCTCCCTCCCTCCCTTCCTCCTTCCCTCCTTCCTTCCTTCCTTCCTTCCTTCCTTCCTTCCTTCCTTCCTTCCTTCCTTCCTTCCTTCCTCCCTCCCTCCCTCCCTCCCTCCCTCCCTCCCTCCTTCCCTTCCTTCCTTTCTTCCCTTCCCTCCTTCCTTTTTTTATAGTTCAATTAAATATTTGTTGAGTTCCTACTATGTGTATGGCACAAGAAAAGTGGAAGAGACAAAGATAAAAAAGATGGTGTGTGATTTGTTAAGCAATGAAATCCAGAAAAATATAGTTGAAACTTGACTACATAACTCACTGAGTTAATAATATTTGCATTTTATGCCTTTAATATAAATTTCACATTTTTCTTTTCTCTAGTTACAAGGTCTTAATTATAAGAACCATAATTTCTGTACTTCAGAGAAATTAACGTACCTCTATGAATTGAAAATATTAATAGCCTCCTTATGATTTTTCTACTTGACTTGCTATGACACTCTCAATAATTTCATCACAGCTTAGGTGTTGTGAAATATTACATTTGACACTTATGAGCTCAAGCTATATCCTTGCTATCTCAAACAGCAGCAGAAGCATCTATCCAGCTGGTGCTAGGTCACAGTATAGAACAAGCCTCTAATACAGCTGCACACCATTTTACTTTGCATCTACTTGTGTACAAGTCATGAAGGCTCAACCCTGGAGCACTTCCCTGGAATTTACTTATAAGTCGAATTCATAAACTAGAGAAGTCTTCGCTACCTCAAACCCAAGTACAAGACAATACGATGATAAACTTTACAAGCTTATGAAAGAAAACAAATAATCTGCAACTTCTTTGAGAGCAAGGAGTGTATCTCATATAATGATAGCTAAGCATAGATAATAATAGCTAACATTTATTTAGCCCCTACTTTGTACGAACTACTTGTGCTAAACACTTTAGTTGAAATTGCTTCACAATTATTTTATTTGATTTTAACAACAGTTCTAGAAAGTAGGTGCTGTTTTTTAATCCTCATCTTACAGATGAGGAAACTGAAGCAAACAGAGGTTAAATGACTTATCTAGGTTCACACAGGCAATCAATTGACTGGATCTGAACTCAGGTCTTCCTTAATCTAGGCCTGGTCTTCTATCAATTGAGCTGCTTTTAATTATTTATTTTAACTTTCTGACCTTTATGATGAGAATAATTATGCCAATCTCATCAGGTTGTTAAAAGGATCAAATGAGAGAATGTATTGCAAAATATCGAAGTGTTAGGATCCCAACACTGGCATACATGAAAGCTTTAACTTTGTTTTATCATTCTGAGCTAGCATGCCCCTCCTTGGGGCTCTCTGTTCCCCAAGATTCATCTTTTCATTCTGATTTAATAAAAACACTCAGTTGGCTTGAGGACTCCTGAATTCAAATGATGCTTCAGCCTCAGCCTTTCCCAGTAGCAGGAATCACTGTCTTAGTCTATCATTCCTTGTAATTTGTGATGTTGTAAAAGATTGTCTAGAAAGCTGAGTGGTTAGAAAACTGCTTGGGAGATATAAAGTGACCCAACAATGGTCAAACTCACTTAGTAACTGTCAGAGGTAGGGCTTGCTAAATCAGAAGACTTGGGTTCAAATCCTAATTCTGACATGTATTAACTTTAACCTTGAAGAAAGCATTTAGCCCCCATGAGTCTTAAATTACTTATCTGTGAAATGGGGGAGTTGACCTTATAGCCTCTGATGTATAAGGCCTCTGGAGTCTCTTTTAGTAATAGGTTTTATAAACTATGAAGTTCCAAATATATAACATTTTATACTGCAACCAACTGCTTTCCTTTTTCTTTGTAGTTCTCCTAGCATCTCCAGAATAGTGTTTTGCACATAATAGGGATGGAATAAACATTTGTAATTAATTATAATCATTATTATAATGTTAATTTGGGAGAATGTGTAAAGAATCAATCACCAAAGTGGGAAGGTTCATCCCTACCTGTGATTATATCACCCTGGGGAAGTCACTACCTCCCAGTGATCTAAGCATCAAACTCAGAAACTACAAATAAAGATCCCTATAGGTTGCATTATTGACCTGGAAAATCTGTGTTCTACTTTATTTTAATTTATTTTGTTTAATTTTTCCCAATCATTTTTTAATCTGGTTGGGTGTATCTGTGACTGTTTTACACCTAGTCCTACTGCACTATGTATTTGACATCCCTGACTGATATCAATGAAATCACAGATCTGATATGTACAACAATTATTACCTGTTTTGTGTTTAATTATTAATTCCTCTTTACAATAATGTCTTTTTTGTCCCCTCTCTTTATCCCTTTGCTCCTCTTTCTTTCCTACATCTCCTCCCTCCTTCCTCCTCCTATCACATTCCTCTGGTACACATTGCTTTAATCTCTCTTATTTCTGAGAAAAATCTCCTGGTTCATTTTTTCAAATCCTAGATTTTCACTTTGATCTCCATATCTTGTTTGTTAAAGTAACGTAAGCAGTTTGAAAGCTAAGGAAGGCTTATTAGAGCTAATGTAACTAGTTCCTCATACCTGAGAAGGTGATGCTTATAGCAAAGTATACATGCCTATGATGGAAGTAGTGAATTACTGTATCTGTTAGAACCTTTGGGCTGGGTAGTGGGTGGTTTGCAAATGCAGATGAGGTTAGTCTGAGCAGTGTGATTGGTCTAATCTTTTGTTTTTAAAAATCAATTCAGTTGAACAAATTTCTATTAAACACACATCATACAATATTCTAGCCACCATACCTAGTGTTAGTGATACAGAAAGAAAAATTCATTGGTCCTTGTCATCACAGATGTTACGTTTTACTGAATAAAACAACATGCATGGAGTCAATACTAGTGTGCAAAATCTGTATATTCAATTCTTCAAAGCAATGGGTCTTAATGTCTTAGTATCTGACCTCTTAAACCAAAATCCTTTCCATTTGTAGGAACACTGTTCTTTGTTTCCTAATTGTCCTCCTTACTCCAGGTGCACCAAAAGATGCAAGAGGACCACAGCAAGCCCCCTCCACTAGGTATTTATTTATAGGGTTAGACTACTTGTACCAAGGAGGCTAAAGAAGACATTGTTAAGGTTGAGGGCCACTTAGATTAATTTCTTTACTGAGGAATCCATGATGTTCACTCCTTATCTATTAAAAATTCAAATTACTTTTCACATTGCTGGGAAAACAATAAATAACTCTATGAGACAGACCAACCCTGGGAACTGAACAAATGCTTTTGGTGGAAAAAAAATGTACTTCCTGATTAAAAGAATTTTTATTACTGACTTTGGAATTACTGTCTAAAGGGAGTAGAATTGTGGTGGTATGTGCTTGGGATTATGGGTGATTACCAGGTGTGAATCATAATCAGTAAAATAAAGTATATCCAGACTTAATGAAAGGACAGATTATTGGAGTCAACTAAATAAATGGCAACATAGTCCAAAGACCCAAAACAGATTAATTTGAATAGTATTAGAAGGGTGGAGGAATAAGGCCCTTCTGATGATGGTGCTCTACTTTACTCAAAGCATCCATCCCCATCAAGGGCACACTATAAAAGGCAAAATAATAGTCAACTGAAGGTATTTTATTTGTGTGCTTTGATCATGGCCCGGTAAGTAATTGTACATGCATTGAGTGATTTGGTGAGATGATGATGATGATGATGATGATGATGATGATGATGGTGGTGATGATAGTGGTGATGGTGATAATGGTGATGATGATGGTGAAGAAGAAAACAAGACACATTTCATTAGTCAAATCAATAAACATTTATTTATGACCTGCATTGTGTTAGTCACTGTGCTAAGTACTAGGGCTACACAAAAAGAAACAAAAACCTTCATGGAAGAAGCATGCATTTTTATAAGGGAGATATCATGCAAACAACTATGTACCAACATACCTGCAAAATATTTACAGGGTAAATTGTAGATAGTCCCAAAGAGGAGACATTAGCATGAATTGTAGGGTGATCTGGGAGAACCCAACAAAGCAGAAGGTAGACTTTGAGTTGAGATTTGAAGAAAGCTAAAGAAATCAAGAGGCAGAGATGGGAGGGAACTATTTTAGACATAGGATGGGTATCCAATCAAAAGATGTAGAGTCCAATGAGAGAGTGTTATGTGTGAGGAGTGGTATGAAGCCCAATTTATAAATTATATATAATAGAGTAAAATGTAAAAAGTCTGGTGAGATAGAAAAGGGTTGTAATGTAAAGGACTCTAAAAGCCAAATAGAGGCTTTTCTCCATTTGATCCTGGAGGTAACTGGGAACTTTGTTATTTTATTGAGTAGGAGGGGGAAATGAGAAGACCTGTGTTTTAGGAAAATTATTTTGGCAGCTTTTACGAAAGAGGTCTTTTAAACCCTATAAAGTGCCTTCTACCCTAAAAACCTATGGGATAGGTAGTCCAAGCATTATCACCAGAAAGCTTAGCATACCTGTCAAAGGCCACATAATTAATAAGCCTGGCACAATGCTTTATTACTCATATGCTCTTAACAAGTATTTACTAAATTGAAGTCAGAGTTCTTAACCCAGGTTTGCTGAATTTAAGTTTGGAGTTTTCCACACTCCATAAAAGCATAGCTCAGGTTCTCAAACGTTCAGAGTTCTCTTAATTATCATAAAAGCTTATATTTTTATAGCTCTTTACAGGTTTTCAAAGTGGTTCCCGCATATGACTTCTTTGATCTTTGAAACAATCACATGAAGCAAATAGGGTAGCCATCGTTAGTCTCATTACAAATAAGGAATCTGAGATGAAGGCAGACTTCTAGTGTTCTTTCCTTATGACAAACTATCTCTGCTTTAAACATATATATATATATATATATATATGTATATATATATTATATATAATATATATATACATATATATATATATATATATATATATATATATATATATATATATATATATATACATACACACACATATCTATTTATCTTCATTTCTCCTTGCCTGGATTCATCTGCTCTTACTTATCTAGAATCTTAATTGGAATCTTATATGCACAGAACTTTCCATACTGGTAATCTTCAAATTGCTAACTATTTGCAGGCTTCCTGTTTCTTATAATAGAGATGGGAATCAAATCAAATTCATTGTCCTTTTCTATAAAATCCTTGACGCTCATCTGTATCTCAGGTTAGAGTGATAGTCCTCAGGTCGGGAGGACTTGAGTTCATATTCAACCTCAGAACTTACTAGCTGTTTGACTTTGGGCAAGTCACTTAACCCTGATTGCTTTGCATCCTTGGATCATATCTGGCCATTGGACCCAGTTGGCTTTGGAGGAGAAAGTGAGGCTGATTACTTAGCACAGCCCCCCCCCCCCCATCCAATTCATATGCATGTCATGGCACCACCTCCCTGATGTCATGGCCTTTTTTGGGAATGAAGGACAACTTGATATAGGACAATCTAGGAATTTCTGTAATAAACAAGAAGAAATTGCAAGAGGGTGTCAAAATCCTTGTTCCAAGTTAGTAAGACTGCCTTTTGTTAAATTATCAAATTCTTATTTCCCTTCTGAGATACAGCTAGTTGGCTCAGTCTAAAGAGGGTCAGGCCTATAGTTTAGAAGACTCGAATTCAAATTTAGTCTCTAAATGTACTAGCTGTATGATCCTGGGGTAAATCATTTAATCTCCATCTGACTCAGTTTCTACAGAGGGTAAAATGTGGATAACAATTATAAAGTATCTGGCATATAATTGGAATTTAGCAATTACTTCTTTTCTTCCATGCCCTGAAGATCCTTGCACTCAAGGTCTGCATTATGCTGTTGGGTAAGTTGCAGATGTACCATTCCCCTGGATGGATTCAGTCCTGTCTTATTCTCTGGGGACCATGACCCTGATATAGCTTTGTCCTTTATTCTAGCACAGCATTATCTCTTTTGTGACTTAGAACAGACACAATAGCATTCTTGCTTTTAACTTGCCAGCTAATATACTACTTCCATGGAAACTTCTACCTCCCCCCACCCCATTCCAAAACAGTACAGTGGATTGTTAGTCTCTTTGAAATGAATGACTTAGCTGTCATCATACACCTTATAAATGGTAGAAGTGAGACTTTAACCCAAGTTTTCTGACATCTAATCTAGTCTTCTTTCCATCACAATCCCATTTGTTTTGATTCATTTAAAAAATAACAGCCTCTCTGTGCCTGTTCAACACTATACAAATATTAAATATCAAAAAACCAAGAGGAGCTAAGTTGAAATTCTTCAAGGGTGGCCCCAAAGGGGAAAACTGGGTGATGATCAATAAACTGACTGTACTTTTTTCTCTTCATTCCTGCTTCCTTTGCCAAAGAAAAAGAACCTCGCTTGCCACGAATGACAAGATTTGAAAACCTTTTGTTACAGCAGGAGATGCCTGATGCTATTCCAAGAGGAGCTGTCTTGCTGCCCAGAACATTTGGACTGCTTTGCCTTGACTCTCCTAGTTTGCATGGGGCTTAATCACCATTTATTTGTGACTAGCGAGTGTTCAGGCATGGAAATGACTTCTGCTTAGTAAAATCACCATTTTAACGATTTTTGTTTTTACTTGTTATGGCTTAGGATTCTTCCCTGCTTTGACACCAAGGCTCAAATGTGCATTGCATTTTTGTGCCATCCGCAAACATATTTTCGGCGAGCCTGTTGTCATGCAGAAAGTGAGGGAAGCATAAGCTTGGCAGAGTGCTGAGTATGGGATGTGTACATAGAGGCCATATGCTGATGCTCACACTGTGCTCTGATGGCAGTCAGAAGAAGTAGAAGAGGACTCTGGGAAGACACAAGATTCATTCTGAAGGGCTTGCTTGGTTGCCTCAGTTGGGCGATTGATGTGTAGAATATTGTCTTTCTTGTCAACTTTTAAGAGTCTCCCCTAGAAGAACATGTATAATATCATGAAGTGGGACTCAGTATAGTTATACTTAATATGGTAAAACCATCCATTTGTCAACCACCATGTTGCCTGGGGTTCGGTACCCATAGAGTGAGATATTCCAGTGAACAGAGTTGCACACCCCAGTCTGCTGACAACTACAATGGCTAGGGAACAATCCTGTTGTGTGACACTTGTCCCTGCCATGGTCATGGCCATTAACTTTTCTTCTGAGGCTCTAACTAGGACTGATATCATCTCTGAGAACCTATTCTCTTTCTTGAATTCTCTGATGTTGTTGATGAGCTGTTTTAGTTGCATCTAACTATTTGTGACTCCATTGGGTTTTCTTGACAAAGATCCTGGAGTGCCTTGCCATTTCCTTCTCCAACTAGTTTTACAGATGAAGAAACTGAGACAAACTGTGATAAGTGATTTGCCCAGGGGCAATAGCTAGTATATGCCTGAGGCCAGATTTGAATTTAGGAATGAATCTTCCTTACTTCTTACTCCTTACCTCCTTACTTCCAACACCATTCACTGAATCACCTAACTGCTTCCTCTTTTTGATGCTTTGAAAATAAATGTAAATAAAATCTGGAATGGTAGGTTGAATTCCTATCAATTTTTCTTGCTTACATAATTACTGACAGCAAGAGATAATAGATGTCAAGTTTGCTTCAGTACTATGCTCATCCTGTAGAGATAAATTCAGGAAAATTTTTAGCCCATTGGGTAAATCAATATGTGGTCATGTATGAAAGTCACACATGATAGGCAGAAATAGTTGACTTATAGACTGTATCATTGAAAGTAATTCCTAATTTGATGGTATCAGAAATCCATTTGTCTATTAAGTATTTAAATACAGATTTACTGGATTGAAGATCTGTGTTGGGGCACTTTCTTAACCTGATATCTAAGTTTGTTGGGAGTTGAGATAGCATGGCTTTTACTAAAGCAACTTTTTCTACAAAGCTATGGGTAAATTAATACCTGATGATTTTATTACAACTATTTAAAAGGAAAACTCTGTTCTGACTTGGAAGAAGCTGGACTATGATTCCTGGGAAAATTCTAGTAAAGATCTTTAGAGAGAAGGTTGGAGAACAGTTAGAAAGGGAAAGAGTATTTAAAAAGTCAGTGCAGCTTATCAAGAACAAAGTCAAGTATGATTAACTCTCTAACATTAATTTTTTGATGAATGATTACAATGAATTTTTTTAAGGTTTTTTCCAAGGCAATGGGGTTAAGTGGCTTGACCAAGGCCACACAGCTAGGTAATTATTGGGGCGGTTAGGTGGCTCAGTGGATAAAGCACCGGCCCTGGAGTCAGGAGTGCCTGGGTTCAAATCCGGTCTCAGACACTTAATCATTACCTAGCTGTGTGGCCTTGGGCAAGCCACTTAAAGCCCAGTTGCCTTGCAAAAAAAAAAAAAACCTAAAAAAAAGAAAAAGAAAAATAGCTGCCCCAAAAGAGGACAGCTATTTTTCTTTTTCTTTTTTTAGGCTTTTTTTTTTTTTTTTTTTGCAAGGCAACTGGGCTTTAAGTGGCCTGCCCAAGGCCACACAGCTAGGTAATTATTAAGTGTTTGAGACTGGATTTGAACCCAGGCACTCCTGACTCCAGGGCTGGTGCTTTATCCACTGTGCCACCTAGCCACCCCCTAGAATGAATTTTTAAGAATATAGTTGGTTTTTTGTTTATTTATTTCCATGATCTCTGTTGATCCTCATAACAAACTGTGAGATATGTCCATTAAAGTGGGAGCTCCTTGAGAGTAGGGCTCTTTTGCCTTTCTATGTATCCCCAGAATAGTATCTGGCACATATTAAACTTACAATATGTGCTTACATTGGCTGCTTGTTGACTGACTAAAGTAATGCAGGTGTAGCTATCGAAATTACATAAGAAAATTGAGGTTTAGTCAGGGCAACATAACTAGCAAATTTCAAAGGTAATATTTGAATCTTGGTTTTATATCTCCAAGTCAAGTATTCTTCCCATTATAACAGCCTATGACAACGTTAAAAGTTAATAACTGTGTGACCTTGGGTAAGTTATTTGATCTCTATATGACTCATGAATATAGAGCAAACTAGAAATTTGTAAGGCATTTTCTCCATAACTTCCCTGTGAGCCAGGAAGTGTAAGTAATTTCCCCAATTTACAGGTAGAGAAACTGAGGCTATTTCTTCTTGGATCCTATCAACTTAACCTTGATGCCAAATTGTTGCTTTTTCCTGTTACCTCCTCATATTTTATATGACTATTTTGGCACTCAAATTTTATTGAAAATGTCCTTATGATGACTACCAATGGGGAACTCCCACTCAGAGATAGCAGAGCACACAGACTAAACACACAAAACAGCAATCACAGGAAATTTTCCCTTTGAAAAGAGAGACAGGCCTAAAGTAAATGGTATAACAAGAGACAGTGTAAAGAGCTCAGGACCTGGAGGGGGGAGAAAAATGGAAATGAATTTCATTTTAGATAATAAATAGCTCTGGGAATATTGACAAGTGACATTCCCTTTTTAACCTCAGTTTCTTCTTAGTGACCTTAAGGTTTCTTTCTTTCTTATATAATATGTGACAACACTGTAGATATCATTTATGGGAAAACTTCAGATATATATATATATTGATTCTTCTTTTATATTTTGCAAGGCAATGGGGTTAAGTGGTTTGATAAGGCCACACAGCTAGGTAATTATTAAGTGTTTGAGGTCAGATTTGAACTCAGGTACTCCTGACTCCAGGGCCAGTGCTTTATCCACTACACCACCTAGCCACCCCTATATATTGTTATGTACACAGTTTTTTAATTTCTCTCCTCCGCCCTCCCCCTCCCCCATTTCTAACCTACATGGGATTCTCCAACAGTCTGGATGGTTGGAAATGAAAGCCTTCATCCAGGGGAAATGGCAAAGGGAATTGAGTACTCCAGTTCCTTTCCCCTCCCTTTCTTGTGAACTAATAAGGGGGGTGGGGAGAGCTGGGCAGAAGCAGTATTTGTCAGCTCCAATTATCAGTCAGATCTTCTGTCCTATAGAGCAGTTGGGGATTAGGAGGAGGCCCATTTTGAACATGCATCCTTAAGGATGCAGCAAGCAGACAAGGACACCATGGAGCCTCTGAGTCTATGTATTGCTGATGAATTCTCAGGGACAGTCTTGGGAACTGTAACTGCCAGGAAGTACTGACAGCACCAGAGCCTTTTCAAAATCAATTAAAAAGGGCCCAAATTTTCTCTATCCCTGTCATGCAATGGCAACACTGGTTCCTCTTGTGCTTCTATTATCATTGTGGGATTTATGTGATTTAGTGAAGGGTATAGATCCAAGAGTTTCCTGGTTGACATTTGGGAATAGAGAGAAATAGAATACCTTTCCCCTCCCCTCCCACTCCCTTTGTCTCTTATTCCCCCTCCCCCCAATCACTAAAACCTGTTTTCTTTAAAGCAAAGCACTGACAGCTTTAACCAGATATGCAACCCCTCTCTAGCACTTATTATTGAGCTAGGGGAAAGAACATTCTATAAGCAGGTTAAAGTCCCATTAAAGTTGGAAAAAACAATTCTGTTCATCTGGACATGAGTGATTTGGGGCCGGACCCATTCACTGATGCCTAGGTCAGCCTGGCCCATGGCACCATGGCATGTTGGCATTCTCTGTCTACTTCTAGTTTCCTTTCAGCCCGCTTATCTTCTATTTGTCTTTATCTGCCTATTTCAACCAATCTATCTATTTCCTCCATCTATCTTGTGAAGGTTGCAAATTGTGTTTGCAATGGAGGGAGCTTTCATTCTGACAGTTTTGATTTTATTTTACACAAGCAGGTCTGAAGTCAAAATTGGCTTTACGGCATCTTTTGTGTTATTGATTTCAGACTCGTTCCAGAATTAACTTGTTTGGAATGATCTTGCCCGGGTCACGTGCTCTGGGTTCTTGCTTTCTCAGAATTTGTCTCATAACCAAATGCAATAAAAATGTTCAAATACATCCAAATGTTGTTATGTTTTGAATTTGGATGAAAACCTTATGGAGGAAATCAAATATATCAGACAAGTGTAACTTGAATTCTGGATTGTTTGCTGTGTTGAGGAGGAAAATGCTCTAGGATCAGCATTGCTCCTACCTGCACGTCCTTGGTGTGTGGTATACAGACTATAATCACATCACTCATGTTTCTTGGCTGAATTGGATGGATATCATTCTGACTTTTCAACAAAGACCAAGGCAGGGAATTCATGATTTGGAATTACATAGTATGTTTCAATAGGCTCTGGATGTTCTGAAGACTTCCCATCATGCTTATTGATATGGGAAGGTAGGGTTAATCATGTGTTAATATTCAATGAAAATTCACTGGTGGAAAGAGATCTTTACCAATTAATGGCAGAGCTAACGATTTTCTAATCTCCAGCTTGAAGACAAGAAAGCCATGAAGAGAGTGCACAATTAGGCTGACAAGAGAAACTTGCAATACTCTGAAGACAAGTTAATTGTATCCTACAGTATCCACAACTTTTACTGACTATTTGATATTGATGTTGCAAGCTCTTGATGTATAGATAAGCTTTTCAAAAGCATTTCATCTGTAATCGCTCTGGAGGTTTTTCTTTCTGTTCATTTCCCAGGTGTGCAGACCCTAATTTTCAAAGTAGAGGAGGATGTTTGGATCTTAAACCATCTTTATTCCTTTGGATAGAATAAAACCCTAGAGATTAATTGACTTATTTGATGTGGCACAATTTATTGGCCAGAAAGGCTTTAAGGGACAAAGTAGTTTTGTTTCTGCATTATTATGTGTTCTGAGTCCTGGGAAGATCTGGATAGCTTACTGTACTAAAGAATCTTTTTTATTTCAGTTCATACTGGCCTTGGCTTTGTTTTTACTATAGAATGCCACAAGCATGGTGAAGGTCCAGTTAGAATGCCATGGTCATTGGGCTGCTATGGAAACCAAGAAGGGCTATTTAACAAGAAGTGAAGAAGGTTCATAACAATTTTTCAAATGAACTTTTAAAATTGGTACTATTTGCCATAATTCCATGGTTCTCATGCAATACTGCAAGATATCGCAATCATTTTAAAAAGTTTATAGCACAGCCATCTACCATAGGAAAATCTCAATGGATAAAGAATGCTTATTGTTCCTCTGTAATCTACTTTGTATGTATTTCATATGTAGGAGGTAAGTTCATCTTTGACAAATACTCCAGCCCCATTATCAAAATGAAATCAAACAGTATTAACAAAGCTTCAAGCTCAGTGTAAAAAAAAATCCCTATTCATTTATTAATTATGAACACCTGATAGTCAGAAGGGAAAGGGAGAATTTGGTAAGTGAAAAACTTCTTTATCCCCCTTCCCTGCTTTTAAAAAAGCTAAGTCCTAGGTGGTTAAAGGCAGTTCCAAACCAGGAGCTAGAAATAGAAGAACTGAGTCTCCAGAAGGAATTATAGAACTTTAAAAATTTGCAAAGTCCTATGAGAAAAATTAATATAAGTAAGTACTATCCCCCCCTCTTTTGGTTAGAAAAACTGCAGGTAGTTCTTTTTGACTTCCCTAAACTTAATCTTGGTATCCAATTTCTTTTCCCATTATTACTTCCATATTTCACTGGCCATTTTGTTGTAGAAAATTTATCTTTTTTACAGTCACTGGAGAAACCCCATCTTGAGAATATAGAAACCCATCTATATAGACATTTATCAATGTCCTAGAATTGCTTCTCCTTCAAAAAAAGGAAAAAATGTATTTAATGTTAGTAATTCAATAAAAATATATTTAACATAAGTACTGTGCTTAGCAATGGAGGTACTGAAAGAGATAGACAGTTATACCCTCAAGGAGTTCTCAGTCTAACGGGGGAGACAAAAACACACAAATTTGTAGAAAGAGGCTATATTCAGGATAACTAGCAAATAATCAAAAGAAGGAAACCACTTAGAATTAAGAGGAGTTGGGAAGAGCTTCCTATAAAATATGGGATTTTAGTTGGGATTTAAAGAAAGCCAGGTTAAGTCAGTAGTAGACAGAGTTGAGAAGGGAGAACATTTCAGGCAAGGAGGACAGTCAGAAAAATTACTATAGTTAAGAAATGGGGTGTCTTGTATAAGAAATAGCAAGGAGGCAAGTGTCACTGGATCTGAGTATGTGTGGGAATTAAGCAGACTGGAAATATGAGAAGAGGCAGTTAGGTTATGAAACTTTTAAAAAACCAGACAGAAGATTTTGTATTTGAACCTGAAGGCGGTAGGGAGCCACTGAAATTTATTGAGTAGGTGGGGCATTTTTGGACCTGTGCTTTAGCCACATTTTGGTGGCTAATCAAAGAATGGATTAGAGTAGGGAGAGACTTGCAGCAAACAGGCTCACTGGCAAACTTCTGCAACAATCTAGACATGGGGTGATGAGGGCTTGAACAAGAATGCTGATGGTGTCAGAGGTGAGAAAGGGATGTATTTGAGAGATGTAAATAAGAAACTGATAGAACCTGGCAACAGACTGGATATGGTGGGAGGGAGGGGAGGTAGGAAAAATTGGGGGTGGGTGGTCTGAGTTGAGGATGTTGAGGATGAGGCCTAGGTAGCAGAAGGAACTTAAAAGGATGGTGTTGCCTTTTATAGTAATAGGGAATAGGAAGAGGTTGAGAACATTTAGGAGAGAAGATGAGTTTTGGGATATGTTGAATTTAAGATATCTACTGGATTTCTGCTTCAAGATAGCTGAAAGGCAGTTGGAAATTTGAGATTAGAGGTCAGCAGAAAGATTAAAGATTAAGGCAGGAAAGGTAGATATGAGACATATTAGCTTGAAGACGATCATTAAATTGATCTGAGCTGATGAGATCACCAATTGAAATAGGAAGGGAAAAGAGAAGAAAAATCTATATTCCATTACACAGCGGAATGATTTTGGAGAGATGTGGGACCTGGATTAGAATCCAACTTCTGACAGTTAGTTTTGGGAGCATAAACAAGTACTGAATTATAAGACTCATAAAGGCAGTTACTATAATCTTATACATTATTAGGATTCCACCATTAGATGTTTAATAAATATTTACTCAAATGAATTTATGTTTTGTTGTTTTGATTGCTTCTGTAGTAAGAATGCACTCAATCCTCCCCTCCATACTTAGAATACTTATTTTACTTCATATCACAGATCAAGCTCCACTTTCACATGGACTTTTCCCTGATTACTCCAGTTGGTAGAACTCTCGTGTTTAATGTCTCCAAATGTCTTTTTTCCCTTATTTAGTTAAAGGGGGTGTTCAATGGAGACTAAACCAGGTTATGAGTAAACAACAGGCTCTACACTGGTTGGTGATTTTGAGGGGGAGGGTTAGGTGTATCTCCTCCAAGCATGTGAAGATTTCCCCCAACAGAATGGGTAGATGACAACTGTTGTAACAGCCAAGAAGCATCACTGAAGCAGGTACTGTGAAGAGCTTAGAGCTTGGTCAGACAGAGAAAATGCCATAGTTGCCCACTTCATCCTGGGTCTTTGCTAGTCATCCTGACTATTGTCTTGCCATTCAACATCAATGACTCAGAGAATGAGGTTAATAACTTTGTTCAACTCAACCTCTTTAAGTCATGTCATTGATTCTCTTTGAAAATGCAGCACTTTGGGGCAGCTAGGTGGCATAGTAGATAAAGCATCGGCCCTGGAGTCAGGAGTACCTGGGTTCAAATCTGGTCTCAAACTTAATAATTATCTAGCTGTGTGGCCTTGGGCAAACCACTTAACCCCATTTGCCTTGCAAAAAACCTTAAACAAAAAAGAAAATGCAGCACCTCATATAAGCAATGCATATGTGATTTCCTTTGATAGAATATAAGCTTCTTCAGGGAAGGAACTGTTTCATATAGAAGACCTTTTAAAATCATGCTTGTTGATTACTTGATTGTTCTTTGTTTTTGATTTCTTCCTTCATCTAAGATAATCTTACTACCTTGAAATATCATTTCTATTTATTTTTATCTCTCTGTGTCAGGATTTGTCTGTTCCCTCACAATGATTCTAGTCATGATTCCATTTACTGCCATTTCCAAGACTCAGAAGAAAGTTATTGAGAACTGACTCCTGTCTTCAAAGAAGAAAATAAAAATCCTTGGCAATCTCATTGAACCAGTGAAGTTTCATTAATAAGAGTTAATTTCTTTTCATTCATGGAATTTCCAGACTGGCAAATCAGAAGAATTCTATAGCTATAGCCTACCTATATTTTAGTGATACATTTTACTAAGTCTTTCTTTCTATTCTTGTAGATACAATGGAGAAATAAGTGTAAGATGATAATATATTTAGATGAATTCAGAGCTAGTTGAATGATTCTACCCAAAGAACATTTAACTGGACAATACCAATTTGGAATGTGATATGTAAAAGAGTATCCTTGAAATATGTGTTTATCATGGGATATTTAAGAATTTTATCAATTATTGAATAAAGGCATAGAGGATATAACTTCCAAATTTACAGATGATTCAAAGATGGAATGGATGCCAAATATATTGGGAAAAATGTAGGGTTCCAAAAAAGATCCCAACAAGTTAGAATTTTGCAACAAATCTACTAAGATGACCTATAATAGGGGTTAATGTTGTTTTATGCAGAATTAATTTCACAAGTAGAAGATTAATGAGGAAAATAACTAGATAGTTCATCTGAAAAAGAAAAGATGTGAGCATGTTTTGTATTGAAGGGTCATCATATGAGTTCGATAAATTGAAAACTTTGGCAGCCAAAAATATCAATGTAATATTAGGCTATAGTAAAAAGTCATGATTTCCAGAATAAAGGAGGAAACTGACCTGCCATATGTTTGCTGTTCAGACCACTTGTGGTATATTATTCCCACTTCTAGATGCCACATTTAAGGAAGAACACTGATAAGCCAGAGGATGAAAATAATACTGAGGACTGAAGAGACCACGTCATATAAGAGTTGATAGAAGAGGAGATATCTAGCTAAGAGGTTTGAAGTCTAAGGTCAGGACTTCTGGGGCAGAGCCAAGATGGCAGTGTGAAGTTAACATGCTCCTGGATGTTTTTTCCCTACCAAAGATAAATGAAGCCTCTGAATTAACATTCAAGTTACAGATCCCACCAAGAAAAAGAGAAGATCCAAAGAAGTTTTCAATGGTAGACATCATGGAGGATCTATAGGGAAAAGTAGAAATAAAACCAAGCAAGGCTGGAGAAGGAAAAAAGCTAGTGGGAGGCTTTAAGCCACATTGTCATCCAGGATTCAACTACTTGACAACAGCATAAATCCTGACAATTAGAAATCAAGCCATCAGGGAGGGTCCCAATTCCAAACAAAGTCTGAACCCTGGAAACACCAGGGCAAAAGACAGACCTGGGTTGGGAACTAACCACTACATAGGAAGAACCTGTACATAAAGGAAGAAATAAACCCCTGCAAAGGTAAAGCCTAGACTGCATAGGCAACATCTTGGCCAGTGACAAGCCAGGGATCATACCCCAGCCCCAGCCAAAAACAAACAAACAAACAAACAAACTTGAATTTATACTCCCTATGCCTCAGGAGCAGAGCTAAAATAACAAAGATGAGTAAAAAATGTAAACTAAAAAAGCACTCGCTATAGAAAATTACATTGCAGATAAAGATGATAATGCCATGTCAGAAGAAGAAATCAGTGAAAAATTTCTCACAGGGGAAGTCTCAAAAGTGTCTATGAATTGGACTCAAATCCAAAATTTCATAGAAGAACTTAAAAAGGAATTTAAAAACCAAAGAAGAGAGAAAGAAGAAAAAATGGAAAAAAAGGAAATGAGAGTCATGCAGAAAAATTATGAAAAATTGACCAAAGAAATCAACTCCATTAAAAGCAAAAATAACTAACTTGAAAAAGAAACACAAAAGCTAATTGAAGAAAATAATTCCTTAAAAATTAGAATTGAACAAATAGAAATCAATGAAGCTATGAGACTACATGATTCCCTCAAACAAAATAAAAAGGCTGCAAAAATTGAAGAAAATGTAAAGCACTTTTAAGGAAAAACAAACAACCTGGAAAATAGATCTGGGAGAAATAATTTACAAATCATCAACAGACAACTAGAAAACCTAGATCAAAAAAAAGAACCTGTAAAACATCATGCAAGAAATTATCAGGGAAAACTTTCCAAATCTGCTTGAACAAGAATATAGCCATTGAAATAATACACAGAACCCACCAGAAAGAGACCCCAGGATAAAAACTCTAAGGGCTTTTATAACCAAATTCCAGAAATCAAAAATAAAGGAGAAAATACTACAAGCAGCAACAAAGGAAACAATCAGGAAAGGAAACAAAATCCGACTCCCACAGGCCCTATCAGTCTCAACATTGAAGGACCAGAGGACCTGGATTACCATATATCAGAGGGCAAAGGACCTGGGATTACAACCAAGAATTTACTACCCTGCAAAATTCAGCATATACTGTCAGGGGAAAAGATGAACATTCAATGAAATAGAGAAATTCCAAAATTTTCTGAGGAAAAGACCAGAAATGAACAGAATATTCAATTGCTAAATACATAATTCAAGAGATGCATAAAAAAGGTAAATAGAAAGGGGAAGGACAAAACAAAACAAATGTTAGTCAAGACCACCATTGTATACGTCACTAAAAGGGAAGATATAACACTTATAACTCTTGAGAATTGTACTTCTCTTAGAATTATTAAAGGGTCAAATATAATTGAAGAGGATATGGGTATGGTTGGATCTTGTTTCTCCATTGAAGAGATCCAAGATAACATCACTATGTTTGAGACAAAAAGTCCTAATGAAAAACAGGGGTGTTTACTCTAAATTTAAGTGTTTCAGTTTCTTCTAACCTACTCTAATTCTGCTGTGTTCACAAAGCTTAGCACTTTCTCTGATGATGGCATCATAAGCTGGATGGTCCTGAGTCAATGTCTCCCATAACTTACAATCAGTAGTATAGTTCTTAAGTGAGAGGTCCCCAGTACTTAGAACCTTTTGAGATTCTTATAGTTATTTAAATCTGGGTTGGACTTAATTCATACTTTGCTTAACAAAGGGTTAAGTACTTTGGGTGTGTGGGGGGGAATTGTGGGAGAAAATATACTTGGGGGGAGGAGTGCAAATAGTTCTTGAAGTGATTTGTCTTTGGATGATCTTTTGGCTTATGAGGATTGTGTGTCCTTGGAGGGTACTTGAAAGGGGGTTAAGGTAAAAACTGATTATAATTTCATGTAATTCAAGACTTTTCTTCTAATGAGACAGAAAAGGGAGGGTACTTAGTGACTGAGGCAATGCTGCTTATCAAATAATTAAGCAATCAATCAATCTGTTATTGTACTTTGTTAACATTTGAACCTATCAAGCAATCAATTAATCAAGCTGTAATTGATAACATCTGATTAATAGTAATTGAGAGATAAATAATACCAGGTGAAGAGGCACAAAGATTTTTAATTTTAGATGAAAAGAAGTGAGGGTTTGGATGCTGAGTAAATTCTATTCACTAGATTTGGTCCAAAGAGGGAATAAGATACATTCCCACAGGGAGTATCTGTGGGATGTATCCCTACTCTACAGGGAATGGGGAAAGGAGGGGGAAAGGGAAAAATAAGGGGAAAAGGGACTGAGAAAAGGGAAGGAAGGTATAAGTGAAAATAAACTGAAAGTTTAATTTAATTTTTTAAATTTTTTTAGGATTTTGCCAGGCAATGGGGTTAAGTGTCTTGCCCAAGGCCACACAACTAGGTAATTATTAAATGTCTGAGACCAGATTTGAACTCAGGTACTCCTGACTACAGGGCCAGTGCTCTATCCACTGTGCAACCTAGCCGCCCTGAAAGTTAAATTTTAAAAGAAAAGTTAAAGTTGTTGAGGAGGATTAAGAAAAAATGATAGAGAAACCTATGAAAGGGGAAAAATAGCATGGAGGGAAATACAGGATTAGTTTTATTTATTTATTTATTTATTTTTGTTTTTTTTGCAAGGTAATGGGGTTAAGCAACTTGCCAAAGGTCACACAGCTGGGTAATTATTAAGTGTCTGAGGCCGGATTTGAACTTAGGTCCTCCTGATTCCAGGGCTGATATCTCCACTGTGCCACCTAACTGCCCTGAAATACAGGATTAGTAATCTTAATTGTAAATGTGAATGGGATTAATTGTCTCATAAAACAGAAGCAAAGAGCATAGTGGATTAAAAAACAGGATTTTACAATATGTTGTTTGCAAGAACCATATTTGAAGTAGAGAGATACACACAGGATAAAGGTAAAAGGATACAACAAAAATATATTATGCTTCAGTTGAAGTAAAAAAATCAAGGTTAGTGATCCTGATCTAAGATATCATTTAAAGGGTCTAAAGAAGGAAACTACATGTTCTTAAAAGGTATCATAGAGGTAATGAAGCTATATCATTACTAAACTTGTATGTACCTAGTAGTATAGAATTCAAATTCCAAGAGGCAAAGCTAAATGAATTGCAAGGAGATATAGACTGCAAAACTTTAATAATGAAGGATCTCAACCTCCCTCTCTCAGAACTAGATAAATCTAACCCCTTAAAAACAAGAAGGAAGTTAAGGTGAATGAAATCTTAGAAAACTTAGATATGATGAATATCTGGAGAAAATTTAATGGGAATAGAAAAAAATATACCTTTTTTTCTCTGCAGTACATGGCACCTATACCAAAACTGACCATGTTCTAGCATATAAAAATTTTATAATCAAATATAGAAAGGCAGAAATAATTAATGCATACTTCTCAGACCATGATGCAATAAAAATTGCATGTAATAAAGGGTCACAGAAAGAGAAAACAAAAGCTAATTGGAAACCAATAACTTGATTATAAGTAATAAGTGGATTAAACAACAAGTCATAGAAATAATCCATAATCATATCCCATAAAATGATAATAATGAGATAGTATATTTATTTTTGGGATGCAGCCAAGGCAATTTTGTGGGAAAATTTTATATCTCTAAATGCTCATATGAATAAAATATAGAAAGAGTATTTCAATGAATTGAGTATGCAACTAAAAAAGCTAGAAAAAGAACAAATTAAAGATCCCCAATTCAATACCAAATTAAAAATATTGAAAATCAAGGGACAGATTAATAAATTTGAAAGAAAGAAAATCATTGATCTAATAAATGAAACTTGAGTTGGTTTTATGAAAAAAAAACAATAAAATAGATAAACATTTGGATAATCTGATTAAAAAGAAAGAGATGATCTAAAAACCAATGCAGGAAAATCAGAGATAATTTGGAGCCCCTTTGCTGGACTGTATGCCTATAAATTTGATAACCAGAATAAAATGGATGAATATTTACAAAAATACAAACTGCCCAGATTAATAGAAGAAATAACATACTTAAATACCCCCATATCAGAAACTGAAGAAACCATCAGTAAACCTCCTAAGAAAAAGTCTCCAGGTCCAGATGGATTTACAAGTGAAATTTATCAAACATTGAAGGAACAATTAACTCCTATTCTACATATACTATTTAAGAAATAGAAGTTCTGCCAAATTCCTTTTATGACACCAACATGGTGATGATACTTAAACCAGGTAGAACCAAAGCAGACATAGAAAATTATAGACCAATTTCCTAATGAATATTGATGCAAAAATTTTGAATAAAATTTTAGCAATGAAATTACAGCAAGTTGATATTAGTATAATGTACCATAATCAGTAGGATTTATACCAGGTCGGCAGGAATGGTTCAATATTAGGAAACACTCCATTAGGAAATAACATATCAATAGCAAAATCAACAGAAATCAAATGGTTATCTCAATAGATGCTGAAAAAAGCCTTTGATAAAATACAACAACATTCCTATAAAAAACATTAGAAAGTTTAGGAATAAATGGAGTTTTCTTTAAAATAATAAGTAGTATCTATTTAAAACATCAAAAAATATTATATGAAATAGGGATAAACTTGGAGCATTTTCAGTAAGATCAAGGGTGAAACAAGAATGCCCATTATCACCATTACTATTCAATGTAGTATTAGAAATGTTAGCTTTAGCAAGAAGAGAAGAAAAAGAAATCAAAGGAATCAGAATGGGCAATGAGGAAGCAAAGCTTTCACTCTTTGCAGATGATATGATGGTTGTTTGGAGAACCTGAGAAAATCATCTAAAAAACTCCTTGAAACAATTAACAAATTCAAAAAAGTAGCAGGATATAAAATAAACCCACACAAATCATCAGCATTTCTCTATATGAACAAGAAAGCCCAAGAGCAAAGGATAGAAAGAAAAATTCCATTTAAAGTAACTATAGACATTAAATACTTGGATATCTACCTCCGAAGACAAACCTAGAAACACAATTAAAGAGTACTTCTCATCCAAATAAAGTCAGATCTAAATAACTGGAAAATGTCAGTTGCTCATGGTTAGGTAGAGCTTATATAATTAAAATGGCATTTCTACTCAAATTAAATTACTTATTCAGTGCCATACCAATCAAACTACCAAATAATTATTTTCCTGAACTAGAAAAAATAGTGACAAAATTCATCTGGAACAAGAATAGCAAGGGAACTGATGAAAAAAAAAATGTAAAAGAAGGTGGCCTAGTTCTACCAGATCCAAAACTATCCTATAAAGCAATAGTCATCAAAACTGTCTTGTACTGGTTAAGAAATAGAATAATGGATCAGTGGATTGATTCTTGTCTTTCATTATCACAGAAGACCAAAATTGCATCACTATGTTTGAGACATCATAATGTGTCCTCCTGAGGCTGATCAGACCAATGCAAGCTTGAAATACTTCACCACAGACTGGGCTCAAATTGTCCATGTGAACACTGGGGTGGATGCTCTAAACTTATGGATGTCATGTTTTATTTGAGGAACTTCAATTCTGCCTTCCCCATAGAGTATTGCACCCTCACTGTTGAGGGCATGCCATATTGAGTGGTCCTGTGCCAGTGTCTCCCATATTATACAATCAATTCTAAAGTTCTTCAATTTCAGGGTGTCTCAGTATCTCTTCTTTTGACTCCCCTGTGAATGCTTGCCCTGTGTGTGTTCTCCATAAAATAGCTTTTTTTGGAAAGCATACAATCTGGCATTTGAACATGTACAGCCCATCATAGTTGCACTCTCTGTAGTAATGTTGGAATGCTTGGCATTTGAAAGGACATCAGTATCTAGTAATTTCTCCCAGGTAATCTTCAGAATCTTCCAAAGTCAATTTAAATGGTAACAATTCAGTTTCCCGACATGGCCTTGGCACTGTCCAGGTTTCATAGGCATACAGCAATGAGGTCAGCACAATTACTCGGTAGACTTTCAGCTTGGTAGTCAGTCTAATACCTCTTCTCTCCTATACTTTCTGAGCTAATCAGTGAATTAGGATAGGTTCAAAAGAAACAGTGGTAAATGACCACAGTAATCTGCTTTTTGACAAACCCAAAGATATTAACTTCTGGGATAAGAACTCATTATTTGACAAATATTGTTGGGAAAATTGGAAAATAGTACAGCAAAAACTGGGCATAGACACACGCTTCACACTCTCTGCTAAAAAAGTAGTCAAAATGAGTACAGGATTTAGACATAAATGTCAATACTATAAATAAATTAATAGACCAAGAATTACTCTGTGTATCAGATCTATGGAAAGGGGACAATTTTATGATCAAACAAGAAATAAAGTATATTATAAGCTGCAAAGTGAATGATTTTAACTATATTAAATTAAAAAAAAGTTTTTGCTCTAATAAAATCAGTGCTGCCAAAATTAGAAGGAAAGCAGAAAACTGAGAAACAATCTTCACAGTTGGGAATTCTGATAAAGGTCTCATTTCTAAAATATATAGAGAACTACATCAAATTTATTAGGTTGCAAGTCATTCCCCAACTGATAAATGGTCAAAGGATATGAACAGTTTTCAATTGAAGAAATTAAAGCTATATATAATCATATGAAAAGTACCCCAATCATTATTGACTAAAGAAATGCAAATTAAAACAACTCTGAAGTTGTTTTGCTTCACACCTAATTCGATTAGCTAAGATGACAAAAAGGGAAACTGATCAATGTTGGAGAGGTTGTGGGAGGATTGGGACATTGAAGCATTCCTGGTGAAATTGTGAGCTGATCCAACCATTCTGGAGAACAATATGGAACTATACCCAAAGAGAAATTAAAACTGCTCATACCCTTTGATACAGCAATTCTAATTCTAGGCCTATATCCAGAAAAAATTGTAAAAAATGGGAAATGTCCCACATGTTTCAAAATATTTATGGCAGCTCTTTTTGTAATGGCAAAGATTGGAAATTGGGGAGATGCCCATCAACTGGGGAATTACTAAACAAGTTATGGTACATGAATATTATGGAATATTATTGTTCTATAAGAAACCATAAATAGTCAGACTCTAGAGATGCATAGAATGAATTACAGGATCTGATGCTGAGTGAAGGGAGTGGGACCAATAAAACAATATACACATTAACAACAACATTGTGAGATGATCAACTGTGATGGATGCAGCTGCTCGCAGAAGTTCAGAGAGCTAGGACAACCCTATTAGACCAGTTATGGACAATGCTGTCCCTATCCAAATGAAGAAAAACAAAACAAAACAAAACAAAATAAAAAAAACTTCAGTCTCATGAACACTCCATTCACTTTTTTAAAAAAAATATCTCTTATGTATTTCTTTCCCTTATCCCTAATTCCTCATACTGAAAATGACTAATTTGTAAACAAATTTATCAAAAATATGTATGTACAATATTAAACTAACTGTTAGCCCCTGAGGGGAGGGTGTGGGAAGGGATAGTGGAAGGAAATTTTGTAACTTAATAATATACATAGGCATATGTATGAATGTTGAACAACTTTCATAATATTTATTTGGAAAAATGAAATATCAACAAAAAGAAATCTAAGGACAGCATAGGAAGAGTGTGAGGATGATGATAGTAATGATAAAGATGATGATGATGATGGTGATAACAGATGATAACTGTCTTTATGTAACGGAGGTGCTATTATGTGGAGAAAAAGATTAGACTAGACTTGTTCTATTTCTGTTTGCTCCCATAAGGCAGAGCTGGGTACAAAATTTTATTACTTCAGAAAAGCAGATTTTTGACTTTATCAGGAAAAACTTTATAATAAAGAATCATATTCTTTCAGAATTCAAAGATTTAGTACAGCTGAGTATTCATGCTATACACAACTTCTTGACAAGCAGCTATTTTTTATAGAATAATTTTTTTTTATTTTTGGCAATGGGATTAAGTGACTTGCCCAAGGTCACACAACTAGGCAAATATTAAGGATCCAAGGTTGGATTTGAACTCAGGTCCTCCTGACTCAAGGTTCAATGTTCTATTCATTGAGCCACCTAGTTTCCCCCCAACAAACTGCTATTCAGCTGTTCCTTGGAGTCCTCTAGTGAGAGGGTTATCTAAATTAGAGTTATATGGAAAAAGAATGGCTTACTTCAATAGGTAGTGGGACCTCTTTCACCAGAGGTCTTTAAAACAGAGATTGGAGAACTTACTTATAGAGGGAAATCTCAGGTACACACTGGCTTCCAAAATCCCTTCCAACTATGAACTTGTATTATTTCTTCATTTTGGTTTTAAGTTTAATGCTATTTCTACCACAGTCCTGAGGTTTGATGCTTGGATGCATAGCTGTTCCAATGTTATGAAAAGAAGATGAGACCAAAGTCAGCGTAGGCCTATCTGAATGAGTATTGGATCTAGAAATATAAGACTTGGGTTTGAAACTAGACTGGTGAATTCTGAGGGCTCAGTCTTCTCATATGTAAAATGAGGGTTGGAAGAAGGATGGATTAGATGGTCACTAAGGGGACGATTACATGGCACAGTGGATAGAGCACCGGCCCTGGATTCAGGAGGACCTGAGTTCAAATACGACCTCAGACACTTAATAATTACCTAGCTGTGTGGCCTTGGGCAAGTCACTTAATCCCCCCCCAAAAGTCACTAAGGTGCCCTTCAACTATAAATCCAAATAATGTCTCAGTTTCAGGTGATAAACGTTTCAGGTTTTAAAGATCTTGTTAGTAGAATGAATGTGAACTTACAACTACTACCAAGCTGAGAAGACTTCTGGCACATCTAGTTATGGACTTCAGTTGTCTGAAGACCAACTTAACTAAAAATGGGGTTGGCTTCAGGAGTAGGAATTATTTTAGTTATCACAACTCTCAAAAATGATCCTTTTAGCCACAGTTGTGTAATCCTAATTGGTGGAATAACTAATACTGTCAAAACCACAGATCCATGAAAAATTTTAAAATATTTAAAACTAATGTGCATTTATTAGGTATATATCAAAGTGCTGAAAATTTACCAACCAGAGTCTTAATATGAATTATTAAACCTAGAATAAAAACAAATGGTGATTGTTTTTAAGGGCAAGATTCAGACTGTATATCTACTTGAGAATTGTTAAATTTTGCTCAAACGAACTAGGAAGGGGAAGATGTGTTCCTATAGAAGAATTCAGAAATAGACCTACAAAGGGAAGTACTATGTAGAGAAAACATATCTCCATCCCCAAATGGTAGTGCCCTGGGGTGAAAATCTCATTGGTATGATGCTAATTATGACTCTAAAATATTTTACTAAATTAGGGTCATGGAAGTCACTTGAGCATGGAATCATAACTTATATTCCTTTTTTGTCCTTTCATTCTCTCCTTTTCTATTATCCATGCCATATCACACATTCTAGTGGCAAATAAAATTCTGTAATTTTTAAGAATAAAGGGGACTCAGGGACAATGATGACAGTATCTAGAGTCATTGACATTTCATCAAAAGAAATGTAACACAAAAACAATAGAAATACCTTTTGTTACCAAAAGAATAATTGTTTTGTATAATATACATTTGATATGCATATTCATAGAAATGCTGAGTTTGAACTAAAGAAAAGGATTTGTCATTGACCCTTGTGATGTTCTCTATGATAATGGAGCTAGTTCTGGTGGAGAGGTCTTCAATGACATTCTTGAAAGATAATAAACAAGTTTAGAAAAGGAATGAGGCTCAGAAACTCCTTCAGGGTTATATGATATATATTTACAGTGCTTGAGCAAGCAACACTTTCACTAAGGAGATGGGTCAACGGAGGACTCTGGGGTCGACCCACAAAGCAATGATTTAAAGTGTTCACTGTCTGAAACTCCATTTCTGAGAAGAGAGGAGGGGGAGAATGTGTTTTTGGAGAACGGATGGGCACAGTGAGCTGAGTGGATATCATCAGCAAAGTCAAGAGGAGCCGAGCTGGTTGAAAGGAAAGGGCACATATTAAATTGATAGTGATTAATTAGTTTTATGTCACTTTGGTGCTTTTAGACTTGTTCATGGTGTGATTTTCAATTATTTTAGTATTATTGGAAGAACCAAGATTAGACCATAGTTATTAGAATTAGATGAGTTACCTTATTTGCAGAGTGGGATAACCTTTGCTATTTTCCATCCCACGTGACCACTGCCATTTGAGAGGAAAAGAGTGAAGGTATCTGAACATACACAAAACCTGAGCAGAGGGAAAAAAAATTTAAAGTAGAATCTGAAAACCTATAAGATCAGAGGTTTTTTTTTTAATTTAATATTTTTTGAAGGGAAAGGCATAAAAATCTGATGATTGCTGTCATTTAATTTGCGTATATTAGAATGCAAAGAGACATGTGATATCAGGATTAATATTGCATTTTTGACCTTTGGAAAATTCTATTGACTTGATAGACTGCAAGCTCTGCAAAAAATCTCTGGTGGGCAGTGGGGAGTGGGGAGACCTAAATATGGGGATTTCAAGGCTGATTCAGAAAAGATCATGAAACCATCATCATTTTTGGTGATTTAGGATTTGACCCTTTCATTCTCTGGATCACTTTTCTTATTGTAAAATAAACTATGAGATTTTCACTTCTTTGAAATGAGATCACACAAATCATGTGACAATCCCCATGAATCATAGATTTTCAAAGATAATAAACCATAATAATAACAATAAGTATTTGCCTAGGGTTCCATGGTCTGCAAAACATTTTACAAATAACTCATTGGATCCTCAAAATCATCAGCAAGGTAGTATTAAGGGTTGAAAATGGCTCCCCTGAAAGAGTGGGTGCATATTGTCTATAGATAAGGAAACTAAGTCTAAGCAACTGGTGATGTAGTTAGCTAGCAATCTGAGGCAGAATTCAAACTTCAGTCTTTCTGATTCAGTCCTCCTCCTGAGTCACTAGACTGCCTAGCTGCCACCACTCAGCTGATATGGAGAGACTTACACCTGTATTTTGTGAAGTATTCCACATTCCAGAGGTGCATTGGTTAGTTGGAGTGAAAAGCAGTATGAGATATCAATCTCTCCTTCAAGAAGTTGACAACCTTGGGGCAGCTAGGTGGTGTAGTGGATAAAGCACAGGCCTTGGAGTCAGGAGTACCTGGGTTCAAATCCGGTCTCAGACACTTAATAATTACCTAGCTGTGTGGCCTTGGGCAAGCCACTTAACTCCATCTGCCTTGCAAAAAAACCTAAAAAAAAAAGTTGACAACCAACATGACACTGATGGAATTGTAAAAGGCAACTAATTCTGCCTTAGACACCTACTACCTACGTGACTCTGAGCATGTCAGTTTGCTGCTCTAAACCTCAGTTTCTCTTATCATAAAATGGGGATAATAATAGCTTCAATCTCATGTGATCCTGATGAGGATCAATTGAGGTTAACAATTAAAATGCTTTGTAAACCTTAACACCACTGTTATTATTGATAGCTAGCATTTATGTGACACTTTCAAGTTTACTAAGCATCTTAGAAACATTATCTCATATTGTTCTCACAAATCTCCTGGGAGGTGAGTGCAATTATTATGTTCTTTTAATAAATCAAAAAGTGAGGTAGACAGATGTTAATTGACTTGCCCAAGGTCATATGAGAAGTGTGGGAGACTGGGCTTGAACTCTGGTCTTCTTGTTGCTAGGTCCATTGCTCTAGCTACTGTGACACTCAGCTGTCAGACAAAAGGATGACCCACAAATGATGATCATCAAAACCCTTAACCTCAATAAGATCTAGAGAACTTAGGTTCCAGTTATAGCTCTGTTGCTCATGAAATTGCATGAACTTGAGTAAATAACTTTAACCCCATTTCCTTATGAGATATTTTGTTGTTGTTTGATTGTTTCAGTCTTGCCTCACTCTTTGTGACCTCATTTGGGGTTTCTTTGGCAAAGAAGCTGGATTGTTTTATCATTTCCTTTTCCAGCTCATTTTACAGATGAAGAAACTGAGGCAAACAGAATTAAGTGACTTGTTCAGGGTCACATAGTAAGTCTGAGATCAGCTTTGAACTAAGCAAGATGAACCTTCCTGATTCCTGGTCCACTTCTCTCTCCACTTCATCACCTAGCTTCCCTACAAGATAATATCAGATAATATTTATAAGTTTATTATAATATTGTATTTGTAAAAATAATAACACAATTTGTGGCATAAAATTGGCACTTAGTAAAAGAGTATTATCTTCTTTTTCCCTGCTCTTAGCTAAAAATAGGAGATAATATTCATACCCATGCTATCTCCCTTCCTGGATTTTTGAGATCCAATTATAGAGATTTCTCTAATACATTCTCTCTTTTTATTAGAGAAGAGACAACCTAGTACAATGAACCAAGGAATGATTTTAGAGTCAGATAGACAGGTTCAATTTCAGCCCTGTCACTTTCCTAGCTATATGACCCTGAGTAAGTCACTTAGTTTTTCAGTGCTCTAGAAAGCTCTAACATCAGTTAAATTTGTTGAAATTGGTCTTATGATTTTATTAATTTGAGGAATACTCATGTGTTGATGAGTGTGCTTAGAAGCTTTCTGGGGCACTAAAAGACTGAGTAACTAAAACAGTTCATATAACTAGTGCTAAACACTGACTTTGAATCAGAGACTTCCTCACTCCAATATCATTTTGTACTATTTCTTCTCTAATCAAATGAAATAACATATGGGAGAAATTTCTGTAATTATAAAGCATTATAACTACCAGCTATTATTTTTATAGGGAGATCCAGTGTTTATCACCATAGTAATTAGAGCTTCTCCCTAAGTAGAATGGACTATCTTTGGGGATATTATATTATGTTTCCCATCACCTGAGGCAATCAAACAAAGGCTTTATGATTATTTGTTGGTGATGTTATACACATCATTTGGTGATTTATATTTTGTGAATTATTTTGTCCCAAATCCTATGGTCTCTTTAAATTAGTTAAAAGTTTATCCACATACTGACTGTGATAAGATTTTTGGTTTCTTAATTCTTTGTTTATTCTGTTTATTGATTAACTGATGGTACCTTATTTAGAAGAAGAATAATAGCTCAACATTTACATAAGTTTTAAGGTTTGCAAAGAACTTTACATACATTGTCTCCTTTGATCCCCAAAATAACCCAGTGAAGTAAATGCCATTTTTATTCCCATCATAACGATGAGGTTCTAGAGACTGAGAGTGAGATTGCAAAGGTTAGAGGTAGTTTGCCCAATACCCTTCCATTATAATATATCATGCTTCCTCTCTGATGTCCTTTCCAACTTTAAATGCATTATTTTTCACTAATAATCAACATTTCTATAGTACTTAGCTTTTGCAACATTATCAGGTATTATGACTTCTGATGAGTCCCCTTCCACACCATGAAAAATACAGGGTGAAAGTTGTTTCTCTTCCATTCTTCCTCAAGTATACTTAGAGGTTTTTTGTTTGTTTGTTTTTAACAGGAATTCAATGCCGATGGGTTGTAAGATCAGTTAAAGCCAAGGGAAGGAGAATGACTTTCACTTTGATGGAAGAAAGAGATTCTCTCATTGAAAACTAGGTATTTTCTCAGAAATAGTTTTAATAACAGAAATCTAAATAGTGCTTATATAAACCTCATTATAAACACAGTTTCTTTTATGCCTCTAGCTTTATGAGTGAAGTACACTAGGTATTATTATTATTATTATTATTATTATTATCTCCATTTTACAAATTAAGAACCTGAGGCTCAGAGCTACAGAGTTAACAAATGTCAGAGGCAGAATTTAAATCTAGGTCTTCCTTACTCTGAGTCCAGTCATCTAGCCACTACATCCCACATGACTAAAAAAATATAACAAGAGACCAAGGAGAAGAAAAGTTTCACTTTGGGAGCAGAGTATAGTGTAGTGTATTTAAGTTTCAAAAGAGGAAAGCTTAAAGATAGATGAGAAGAGGAAAGGCAGCAGGAGAAGAGAGTGGGGCAGAGAGAGTCATTAAGTACAACAGTTGAGACAGGACCTAAGTAGTCCGATGTTCTGTACAATTTCCCTGACAGATTTCCAGATAAAAATGTTCAAAACAGTACACTGCCAGCAGCATCTCGTAGAAAGGCCACTGGACTTCAAGTAGAGAGTCCGAGTTCCAAGACTCGAAGTCTGTCACAAACTGTGATGCGGGGAAAGTCAATTAGGCTGAATGGGCAGCTTCAAGAAAATGGGGCTATTGACTCCTGCCCCATAGGGCAAATGAGAGTCCATGAATGCTTCGCTGTAGGCTCCTCAGGGGAATAGCCAATGTGTATGACATTCATTTTAAATACTGGACTTTTTCAACAGACATTACCTTTGAACTAAGCCAAATAGCCTCAGAGGTTCTTTCTGTGTAAAATGTGAACATGATTTAAGCCTTTGAAAGATTTGCAAGGTGAAGCCATGACTTCCTAGCATTGCTCAGAGAGCCGTTTATTACCATGAACTGTCGTGGAAATATTTAAAAGTAAATATTACGGAACCTATTCTAGCCTTCCTAAAAGGCCAGGGAAAGCAGCTAGAGCTCCGAAAGAACTACTGAGCTGAAATCTTATATTAAGACAGTATCTAGTCTGAATATTACCTTTCAAAAACTCCATTTTCTTTTTTCAGCTTTTGAATTCCAGTTCACTTTACCTGCTTATTGATTTCCTTTCACTGAATATCTGGATCATCTTGCTCCTGTGTCACAAGTTGCAGAAAGAGGATGACAGGAAGTTTAGGGGAGTAAGTACAAGAGATGAGAAAAACACTTGAGATATCTTAGCTGTCTGAATTTCTCCCACATCCTTGGTTGACTTGGCCAGTCAGGGTCTTTCTTTTACAATGCAATTATCTTTCCAGCTTTTCACTTCAAGGCAAGCAGTGAACGTCATGTCCTTTGTATATATCATTAGATAAATGAATGATCGTGAAATCTAATAATAATGTTTTGCCTTTCTGTAATGTATTTTCTTAAATGTCAGACAGGCAAGACTGCTGTGGGGCCAGCAGAAGCTCTCTGAGTTGATGAGTTGGAGTTCTAGCCTTGCCCTCCAGTAGAGTATTATACCAAAAGGAAGGTCTGATTATCATCAATATATATTGATCATTCCTAGGGTTCATCTTAGGTTCACCTTTAGTAGCCTCAGTGAAAGTTCAGCAAGGAGAAAATGGTGCCCGCCCTCAAGCAGTTTTAGTTTTAAGACATTAAGGTGGATACACAGAGAATTAAATGGTTCTCACAAATTATAGAAGAAAAAAATAACATGCTGTCTAGGCAGCTAGGCGGCATAGTGCTGGAATTTGAGATAAAAAGATGTGACTTTGAATCGTGCTTCAGTTACTGACTAATAGTGGAGCTGGACAAGGTCCTTAACCTCTCTTACTCTCAATTTCAAAATGGTATATTATTAGTACCTAGTTCACAGAATTAAGAGATATGTAAAGGGTTCCACAATCTTTAAAATGCACCAAAATGTTAGCTATTATTATTTTTGTCTCAATTATAGGATAAAACCAAAAGGGAAGATGAGAGGTTCAATTCCCAGAGTTGCCATCAACTTGCTACATGATCTTACAATAGCTTATTTAACTTTTCTACAAATATTCATTTTTTTCTCTCTAAAAGCTGAGGTGCTATCAAGTAATCAACAAGGGGAAAGATTGCTTGATCTGGAATCAAAGAAGGCTCAAATCCTGGTCTTGTCACTTACTACCTATGTGTCTTTGGGCAATCATTTTAAAACCTACCAATCTCCCTTCTCTCATCTGTAAAATGGCAGGGTGAGGTATATAGATTTGATGATTTCTAATGTCCTTTTGAGCTCTAATTCTATGATCCTAGATTATCAAGTCTCATTCCTTCATTTTATAGATTTGACATAGAATTTGAGTGACTTGTTCAAAGTCAATTGAGGTCAGACTCATATTTGGGTACTTGGACTACAAATCTCCTTTGCTTCTCTACTACATACTGCTTTCATTAAAAATATTTTTTGAGGCTTTTAAAAATATTTATTTTACTTTAAATTCATGGAACAAAATAAATATACCTATAACACATACAATAAAAAAAGATTGACATGAAACTGCAAATCTACTATGTACAACTTGCTATTCCATTCAAATAAACAACAAAGTTATCATATACATTTTTTTCCTCTTTTCTTCCTTTCCCTCCTCCCACCCTAGAGATGGTTATCATTAGACACAAATATATATTTGTATATATGTAAAATTATTCTACATACAGTTCTAGTTATCAGCTCTTTCTCTCAAAGTCTTTCTTAAAAAACAATATTGCTCTTTCTGTTTATAATATTCCCTTAGTTATGCTCAATTCTTTCTTCATCATTTTGTAGAAGTCTTTCCATACCCTTCTAACATTGTTTAGCTCATCATTTCTTATAGCACAGTAATATTTCATCACAACCCTACATTTGTGCAGTTGTTCCTTGGTTGTTGGAAATCCCTGTAATTTTCAGTTCTTTGCTACCACAAAGAAAGCTGCCATAAACTTTCAATTACAATCAAGATTATGACCCTTATTTCCTTCCATCATACTTAAAATGTCTTCTTTCTCAATCTCGCATTTTTTCCTATCCCTCTTACCTTATCTTCTCTCCCCACTCCCTTCAAGAGTCCCTCCTATCCCCTCAACCTACTCTCATTCTCAATCCACTCAGCCCTCCAAAAATCTTCCTCATTCTTTCCTATCACCCTCCCAAATCCGTCCATACACCACTCTTAAATTTCCTTCCAGATATAAATGTTATTTCCTTTTCAACCCATAATGCATAAAATTCTAACATTATCAGCCCTCCACCCCACTTTTTTTCTATATCAGTTCTTTCTTTCACATTCCATTTTATAATTGCTCCTTTTTACCTTTTCTTACCCAAATTTATTTTTTAAAACCATCCTTTAACTCAGTCCCAACTTTTCTTTCAAATTTCTTTAGTAATGATGACTATTTTAAGAATACTGATAACATTTTCATATATAAGTATATATGTATACATATATAATATAATATCTAAACATTTTGACCTTAATTCGTACCTTAAAATTAATATATAATACTTTCCTCATATTTCTTCTGGATCTTTGCCATCAAATTTTTGACTGAGTTCTGGTCTTTTTGTTACAAATAACATGAAAATGTTTCAGTATTGTTATTATTAGTTGACTTATTTTCAAACATTTCATGCAGTGGGAATTCAAAGATAAAACAGCACCGTTCTTGCTCTCAAAGATATTACAGTTTTCTGAGAATGAATACAAATTTAATAAAATACATATTTAATAATATAACATAATAAACATAATAAAATACAATTTGAAGAGAGGGAGAGAGCAGTAACTGCCAGGAGGAATCAAAAAAGACTTCCTAGAGGTGGTGTGGGGTCAGCTAGGTGGCGCAGTAGATAGAGCACTGGCCCTGGAGTCAGGATGACCTGAGCTCAAATCTGCCCTCAGACACTTAATAATTGCCTAACTGTGTGACCTTGGGCAAGTCACTTAATCCCATCGCCTTAAATAAAAAAAAAATATTAGAGGTGGGGCCACCTGATTTGGGTCTTAAAGAAAGGCAACTTTTAATGTGCAAGCATGCATTGCAGGCATCTGGGGCATCCTGGAAAAGGGCACTGAGATGAGCAATGGCATGCCAAGGTTGAGGAAGACTGGGGAAGCAAATCAAATGGAAGAGAAAATTTGTAAAGGAAAATAATCTAAAATATTCTTGAAAATGTAGTCTGGACCAAGACACTATAATAGTTGCTGAATATATGACAAGTCAAATAATCCCAACCTTCAAGTAGCATTCATTCTACTGAGATATGGGATCTCGAATTGTAGGAATGATGCATTGGAACATGTATACATATTTTTCTTCAGTTTGAGGGATACTACTTTAGCTTTCCAGGAAGCTGTTTCATGACTGCTTTTCTTCATCCATCCTGCCTAATTGGGGTCAGGTTATTTTTCCAGAAATTTCTTCACCTCAGCTTCATACTATCTTTGAATCATTTGTGTTCTAGCAAGAAACACTACTAAAATCCATCTCAGGGTAAAACTGAAGTAGGGCAAAAAGCAGAAATGAAGAATTAGTGTTAATGACTCCTTCAAACAACCAGACTCTTCTTTTATGCAAAAATTTTGGAGAGAAGTAGGTCCAGCTTCTCTCCAGTGACCTTACTCTTTTTTTTTTTAAAGGTTTTGCAAGGCAATGGGGTAAAGTGGCTTGCCCAAGGCCACACAGTTAGGTAATTATTAAGTGTCTGAGGCCATATTTGAACTCAAGTACTCCTGACTCCAGGATCAGTGCTCTATCCACTGCTCCACCTAGCCACCTCCTAGTGATCTTACTCTTGCCTATTGTTATACCATCAAAACCAGGTTATTTAGAGGAGTGTGAAGAAGTAATCTGTCTGTTCTAGGCTAGGAATTCTGGGTTAGATTTTTCAAAGTTATTTGTTTTTGTTTTCTGCCAGCCTTCTTCTTTAACACTTACTACTTGGTAGGAACTGAACTCAAATAAAATTGTATGACATTAGTGTCATAAAGTACAACTTCCTCATTTTTCATAGGTAACCTGTTTTTCATTCATTCTGCCATTCACACTTATTAGAGTTCAATTCATGTCAGTATTTTCAATTATATAATTTACCTCAACTAGCAAATTGCTCTTATCTAGTCTGTGACCTGCTTAGGTCAACTATATTCAGTTTTCATCATGCTAATAGATTGGGCATAGATCATATATTGAAGTGGCAAAAAATGTAATCAAGAACACAAAACAAGTAGTAAAATAATGTCACCTTTAGCTTTTCTTTAGGAAATATGATTTCTCCCCTCTTTTCTTATAAGAGCATTTTGGAAGCAAACTCTTCCAAAATTCATGCTCTGCAATGGAAAATGGTTAACCTTTTGTATATTCCACCTTCCCATTGTCTTTGGAAACTTTTACTTGTATATATCTCTGCTTATTCCTTATTGCACATATTAATAAGGTTTTAAACTTATTTGTTCTCAGACTCTGCAGAATGCTATATATGTGTTCATTTCTGTTCTGTCTTAGTCCAAATATCCTCATAGTCATGGACTCTAGTAGCAGTTGCCAAGTAACTATATTTCACATCATCACCTTTTTACATGATGAAATATGTTGGACTTAAACACAAGTTCCACAAAGATTATGTCTTCCTAAACATTGATTCTCTTACATTTTATTAAGGACTCTACAAGTTTGCTAAGCAAGGAAGTAAGACCAATGAGTCTCTAGTCTCCTTTTGAAGTGTGAGCTGCATGACCAGAAAGGATAATGATCAATGTTGGAAGGGATTTGGGAAATCTGGGTCACTAATACATTGTTGATGGAGCTGTGGACTGATTGAACCTTTCTAGAAAGCAATTTGAAAATATGTCCAAAGAGCAGTAAAACTGTGAATACCTTTTGCTCCAACAATACCACTACTGGGTCTATATCCTCAAGAGGTCATGAAAAAAGGTAAAAACCCCACATGTAAAAAATTTTCATAGCAGCTCTGTTTGTTGTGGCAAAGAATTGGAAACTGAGGGAATGTCCATTAATTGGGGAATGGCTGAACAATTTGTGGATTATGAATGTGACGGAACATGATTGTTCTAATAGAAATCTTGAGGGATGGAATTTCAGACAAGCCTGGAAAAACTTGCATGAACTGATGCTGAATGAGATGAGCAGAACCAGAAGAACATTATACACCTTAACAAAACATGGAGTGGTGATCAAACATTCTGAGATCAGTCCTTTTAATTATGAGGCAGCATTGCTATATACTTAATCTGGTACTTCATCAAAAAGGGTCAGGTTCTGGGAATTCTCATTGTTCCATGCCTTTGTGCAATCTGGTGAGAGTGCATTGAGTGTGACAAACTCTCTGTGGTTATCAGAGGATGTTTGATATGTTTCTAGCCCTGTTTTGCCTTGAGTGTTCATTTTTGTATAATTAGTTTAATGGATGTGTTTATCATTGACTTTTAAAATAAAAATTAACTTTTTACTTCCCAGCTATCAGAGTTATTTCCCTTTATTCAATTCTAATATTTCACTGAGTCTGAATTTTATATGATCTTGGGAACAAGCAGACATGTTTGAATACTGTATATAGAATTTTACCTTAAATTGACATAGAATCAATACAAGGAATAAAAATAATACATAACAAGGTATCTATTGAATAGTTTGGTAACTGCAGGCTGCTCTTTAACTATGAGCTAAACAGGGTACTCCAAAAGTCTTAGCGCAGTTTTAAATTTTAATAGTTTTAATAGCTTAACCATTTATTGAGGTAGCAAAAAGATAGCCTGTATAAAAGACACACTTCAATTGTTTTAAAGCTACTACCTAGGAGTGGGCAAAGGAATCTAGAAAATGTAACATTGTTAGAAATTCAATACTTGAAACTCTTTGTTCTGTCCCTCCCTTTTCTTTTTCACCTCCAAAGCTTTTGACTTCATTTATCACTATATTTTCCTCCAATCTCTGATAACAATGTGGTATTACCCTCCCCCAAACAAGAATACTTAATTCCATTTCCTTTCATCTTCTGGAATGAGATTGGTTTCTTCAGTCATCTTCCCACCTCTTTCTTATTTTAACTCTCTCTGTTTTTAAATGTATCTAACTTCTTCATCATTAAAAAAATCCTTTAATAGACCCTACTATTTTCTCATATTCCATCCTATATGCTCCCTTTCTCAGCCAAACTCCTAAAAAAGCTGTCCACTCTCATTGTTTCTATTTCTTTTCCTCTCATTTCTTCTTTTACCCCATGAAATTTGTTTTCCAACCTCACTTTCAACTGAAACTGCTCTTTTCAAAGTCATTAATGATCTCTTAATCTCCAAACTCAGTGACATTTCGTCATCCTTCTTGACCTCTCTGTTAGATTTGACAGTGCAGATCACCGGCTCCTCTTGGATAGTCTCTTCAGGGCTCTCATGAATGACATTACTCTTTCTTGATTCTCATCCTACCTATTTGACATCTCTTCAATTTCAATATCAAATGATTATTAAATATTTATTGATTGTTACCTAACATATCACCTCATTTAAACCTCAGTACGTCTGTGCAGTAATATTATCCACAAAGACTCAAGTTACATAACTAGTAATGACTGATCTTCCTATTTCTGAGTTTAGCACTTTCTCCATTATACCACATTGCCACATAATATAATAATCAGACAAATCCAATTCTAGACTGATTTCACTGGTTACTTCCCTGAAGTATTACCAAGATGTCCCACCTAACATTTAGCCTATGGCTCTTTTGCACATGATAAAATCTAGAAGTCAGAGGGAAGGGCTTATAGGGAAGGGACATCAAACTGTATTTTAAAAAGTCTGCCGGGTCTCTTACATTGCTTCCGTAACTGTTTCTGTTCCTGGGCAACTATTTCCTTCCCAAGGCCTTGAACAGCAGCTGCTGCCAAGGCTGTCCATGTGAAATGTCTGTTCCAAACATGCCCCTGAGTGTAAATATGTGCTGGCAATGTTTATAGGGCATTACGACAGAGAATAAAAGAAAAGAGCAGAGATGACATTATCTTAATGAAGCTTATTTGCAATGAATTCTCTCATTTTCATGTCTCTCAATTAATTTTCCTCTTTTCTCGGTGTCGGTAATGCACATTAGTCTACAGGTTATAAACTCTCAGAGCTGTTTCTCTGCTCATTTTCTCCTGTTCTTGCTGAGATGAAGTACAAAAGCAGTCCTTATCCAACATTCAATCATCATGGTAGTAAACACAACTCAAAATTTGTTGGTTTAATTACTCGGTCATTTTTTTTTCCTTTCTGGAGGTAAAAACAGATGGTAACTTAGTATTGTATATGAAATATACAATCTATGAAAAGTCATTTCAAGATTAAGAAAACCCCCAAAACTTTGCCTTGAGATGAAACATTTTCTTTTATGTTCCCCTCTACAAAATACACGGACGTGCACATACCCACCTACCCACACACAAACTCACACTTATTTCACTTTCACAGACATACAAATTCTCCCTCACATACACATAGGTTCACATATTCTCACACACAGACATAAATTCTCATGCACATTCTTTCTCACACACACTGATATACATATTCATAATCACACTCAATCACACACATACTCAAATACACACACCTATTCTTTCACAAATACACACATTCTCACAAAGATTTATATACACATTCACACTCATAATTACATACTCCAATCAAATACACATGCCCATACATTTCTATTTTCCTTCATCTCTTCTTTTTGGATCTTTCAGTTTATTCAATTTATTAAAAGGAACATGAATTTAAACAAGACTGTAGGAGAACTTAGAGGGCATTGAGTCTGACATCTGAGAGATGAAGCAAACTGAGAAGACTAAGTCATTTGCCCACATCCTCAACTTCCTTTCCTTTTCTCAGCTAACCTCTCTTCCCTTTATCTAGTCACTCTTCCTAGCTGATACATTTTATTCTGGAGCAGTTTATTCTGAAGTATTAACATTTCTTCTTCACTTTCTTAAGTCTAGACAATAAATAAATTAATGAAGTCCTGATTTGTAGCTGTTTGCTAATTTCCAAAATGTTAATGCTCCCACTGAAAAATTTTACAATTGACTCTTGTGAATAGATTTGAGCTGGCTCCAGCACACCCCTGTTTATAGCTCTGCATTCAATACCTACTTGATAGAGTTGTTTTGTATAACAGACATAAAAAGAGGTAAAATTCTTTATCAGTTACACAACACTATATTTATGTCACCTGAAATTATCACATCATCTAGTTTTCAGGTTCTGGTTGACCCAAACACCTTTGCTATTTAATTGAAAGTCTTTTGGGGTTGATTCTGTGTACATGATCTTTCAATACTACTCAATCCCCTATATCTAACCAAAGAGTAGGTATTCTTAGACTATCTGGAAATGATTTTTGAATAGTCTATTATTTAGGAGTATGACCACCTCCCTTGTTCTTTATTAGCCTAATTAATTCTCTCAACTTTTTAAAAGCATGAACAGTAATTGCTGGTCCATGATGGAGCCAGACTGAAGTGAAGGAATTGGAAGGTCTGCCTCCTGTTTCATTGCTGAAGGATTGTTTTCAAGAAAGGACCACTTTTACATAAAGAACTGTTATTGAAATCAAAGTTGTGCTGTGACTCGGGTGGGATTTTAGCCTTTGTCTTCATTTTTGGCCTCTTTGAAGTGAACTTCTGTGGAGATTGCTTTTTCTAAGAAATTCTTAATCAAAGTCCCTTTTGTGTGAGGGAGTTCTCCAGTAGCTCCTCTGCAAGAATATACTATCTAGGTCAGCTGTTTTGCCTTTCTTAAACCTGAAATAAATGAGATCTTTGAGAGTACAGTCTCATGACTACAGGTCATAGATGAGAGTTGAATGAGCCCCTTGCCGAGACAATAGGAGAAAAAAATCTAAGATGACTTATTTTTATATTCTTACTTTAGCAAAGGCTAAGAAATGCACTTCATTAAGGGAATTCTACAATGATAAAGGTCTCCTACATCGCTTTGTAAATGTCAGTTGTGTTAAATATATATTTTTAAAGTTCTAAATACCAGATAGAAAGTGATTCTATTTTATTCAAATTTACAGAAGTCTAAAGGTGAACATTATAAAAAAGATACTCTAGGAGGAAAACTGTGTAATGCCTTAACTGAGCCATGGATCACTCCATTTTCTGTTCTAATAGACCCAAACCCTATACTTGCTTGAGTAGTCACTTCTTAGTCTTTACTGCTCTAAGTTCCTGGCCTGGCCACTCTGGTACCAAGATGCTTCCATATCATTCTTTAGTCTTATTTTTTTTAGCATATTCCTATTTACTTTCTCTACTATCCAACTCTGCTGGATACTTGTTCCCCACCCAAAACACTCTGTTTTATTTCTTTGAAAGAGGTTGTAAGAGTTGTAAGACCTAACATGGCTGGAATACTCTTCCCCTGTTACTTCTAGGTCTTTGGATCCCTGACTCCCTCCAAAACTCAATTCAAACTCTACCTGCTCCAGGAGGTCTTGTCCATTTAGTATTGCCTTCAACACTTTCCACCTACTTGTTGTGTATTTTGTATATCTATTTATATACATTAATCTTTCCATGAGAATATAATTTCCTTATGGATTGAAACTGGTTTTGATTATTTTCTTTGTAGTCCCAACAATTATATTGTCTG
This sequence comes from Macrotis lagotis, assembly GCF_037893015.1. Taxonomy (NCBI): domain Eukaryota; kingdom Metazoa; phylum Chordata; class Mammalia; order Peramelemorphia; family Peramelidae; genus Macrotis; species Macrotis lagotis. The sequence goes on from NC_133662.1 coordinate 195,373,794, forward strand.
GCATATAGTATATACTTTGTAAATGCTTGTCGATTGTTTAATTGATTCTTTTAAATTAGCAAGATGGGTTAAAAAGAGAATTTAGATTAATTATTCTGAGCACAGACAATTAAAAGTAACTTCTTAGACCTCTTCTTTCAACACTCTTTCCATTTTCTTGTATAATGCAAAGAATCTCCATTGGAGATACTGTTTCTGTAAAAGATCTTTCCTTGTCTCTTCTTTCTTCTTCTCCCCTCACTGTTGATGTCTTTCCTCTGAGACTATCTCTTATTTACACTGTATGTACCTTGCATATATGCAATTAATTATATGTTGTCTCTTTCTCTGGAACATAATAAGAACTTTATATTTGCTTATTGACTGGTTGAGTGACTATATTTGATGCAGAGAACCATGGGCATAGGGAATATTGAAATGAATTAGAAGGAGTGGCTAGGTGGGGTAGTAGATAAAGCACCGGCCCTGGAGTCAGGAGTAACTGGGTTCAAATCCGGTCTCAGACACTTAATAATTACCTAGCTGTGTGGCCTTGGGCAAGACACTTAACCTTGTTTGCCTTGCAAAAACCTAAAAAAAAATAAAAAGGAAGAAATGAATTGGAAACAAAATTTTGTAAATCTTCCTCTATCACTTTGTCAAAACTCTTCATTTTGACCTCCAGTCTGACCTTGGCCACATTTTCATTGGTAAAATAAGCTAGACCCTTGACCTCTCCCCAAAATGTAAACTCTCCAGTGTGGGACTTGGGCAACTCCCAAATCAACACTTCTTTGCATGGTCCCTGTGGGGGAATTTAATGAATTTTCTATGAGACTCCAGCTTTCTCTCTCTCTCTTGCTTTTGCTTTTGGACTTCTGCTTAACCTGGCAGCTGACCTGCCAAGATTAATTAGCAAGTGGCTTTTCTTTAATCTCTTCTTAACTTCTCTATTACTTCCTTTTGTGTTGTAACTTGTTTTTTAAACAAATCTCTATTTTCTTTTTTACACCTGCATTCCTGGATCAAGCAATGACTCTTCACTGGAATACCTAACCCATCAGTTACAAATTCTCTCCAATAGTGAGGAAGGACTTGTCTCAGGGACCTTAACACAGTGGATTAAGAAAAGGACTAAATACACTTTCTTCTTTTTTTTAATTAAAGATTTTATTTGAATTTTACAATTTTTCCCCCAATTTTAATGCCTCCCCCCCACAGAAAGCAATCTGTCAGTCTTTATTTCCATGTTGTACATTGATCTAAATTGAATGAGTACACTTTCTTCTCACTGCTATTTTTAAAACTTCCTTCTGCTATCACCACTCATTAATCTACTTTTCAACTCCATCTACCTGTATCCAGATGCTGGTTAAAATTATCCATTAATCCTCAAGACATTCTCCCTTCTCCCTTGGTTCTTAAGAAGTTCAAGACCTGGCTTGTTGTCTTTCTCTTTCCCTCAGCCCTTTCCTTCAGACTTGGAAAATTCAATCTATTTCAACCTCTTCAGTTCTCATGACCTGTACCTACTCAGTTATGTACAGAAAAACTTCATAACTTTTGTCTTACCTTCATCCATAACTTTTCTACTCTCTAAATTTAGAAATTTATTTCTTCTGCTTTACCATAACATCTTATATTTGCATATTTGTATCTCTCTCCCTCTCCCCCCACCTCACAATTCCTAAAACTGATTTTTTTTGGTTCTCACAGTGCCTCCAGTCAATCTTTCTCAGTCTTTGTCCAATCTCATATTCTTCCCTTTCAAATAGTTCAATATAGACTTTCTCTACCTACATATCTTTTGATCTCTTGTCTCATTGCTCGTCATGCCTTGCCATGCCTCAGTCTTTCGAAGAAGTGTGATCACTGCCCTCTTGGCTTGCACTCTGGTCCTTACTGAGGAAGGGTCCCTGATCCCTTGGGACTGGAAGTGATACTACCATTTATAGCTTCCTCTTCCTCCTGACCAAAAGTACTACTTTATGTTCTTGAACTATGACCAGAAGTGGATATAGGTAATTGAGTTGCCAGAAAATGTCTGGTCATTCATTCATTGCTAGCATAGGGATACTCTGTAATTGCTTTCTGACTGTAAAGATCTCCTTACTTGAGAACTCCACAGCTGCTGATGCTTCTGTTACCACCACCTAGTCCCACCAACTGATGTTTCATCCATATCCAGCCCCCATCCCTCTGTCACAGATCTCTTTCCAACCTTCTATCTGGTATTACACTGGTAGAATGTTTCACTATCCTTTGTTGCCTCTGTCACTCCAGAATTCAATTTTAAAATTTTTTGGAAGGTAATGTTGAAAGGACTTAGGAGTACTTTCTGTCCCCAGAAGTTTCTGTACAATAACTGAGTTTTTGAAAGAAACAGAGGAAGGTATGACTATATTTGATCAACTAAGGACAATTTATGGAGAGAATTGGACAGAATGGAATGTGACTAGAAGGAGAAGAGACACATCAGTAAGGGAGTGAGGGGAAACAATGCTGATGTAATAATGGATTCATCAGAGAATTAAATAAATTACAAAACAATCCAAATTTTAACTGTTACTCTTGATATTGGAAACATTACTTATTATAATCTCTGTTCCTAATATGCATGATTAGACAGGAAGCAGCTCATAATAAGAGACATTTCTTAACTGACTCTGAAACAAATTCTCAGTAATTAGATGTTTTTGCTTTCACATTCTTATTATTTTCAAAAGGTATATAAGAGAGGGAGTATATTTTGTCCACTGTTACAAGTAGTTTCTGCTTTCATGGAAGAGGAAGAGGGAAAAATTCTAATGGAAAAGGGAATCCATAAAGATAAAAAGATACTTGAAATGTTTCTATTTCTAGATGCCGTGGCACTGATGACATACCTGAGAATCTCAGAGAACTCTCTGACATCTACAACCACCCAAAAGAGTTCATCCTAAGTATCCATGTAGAGGAAGATAGATAAAAAAACTGCCTATTTTGCAGACTACTGAATAAAGAACTAGAATGGTGAACCCACAGAATTGATATATCATTACAATTTCTGTGGACAAAGGCTGTATTTTGATTATAAATTGGACTCAGATTATGAGTCCAACTCAGAACTCAATAGGAGGAGGAAGGCATGATGAGCACTTTGGGAAGCTGTATAATCCTTTCAATGCTATCAAGTTTCTTCCTGAAATACAAACTTCTCTTTTTAAGGGCAACATTCTTCAGTTGGTATTGTATAGATGTGAATCATGAACTACCCACAGTTTCCAATGAATTGAAGTTAAGAATCAGCCCTTGTATGCAAAGTAGACAAGAGTAAACTGCAATAGTTCACAAATATGGAATTGTGTGACACCAAAAGATGTCATGAAAGGAATATATAATCAGAAAAAGTTGGGTTTGTTATATAACAAAAGGAGTTAGACAACCCTTGTGTAATACTGGCAGTTTTGCAAGGTCAAGAAATCTTAGGGGAAGGCTTGAACTGCGTAATTTATTTGTAATAGTCCAATATAATAATACAATGAGTGAAAAAATCGTAATAGATTTATAGTAGGATGTTAAATATAGATAGAGAGAATAGACAGATATTGGTGGGTTTTGATATGCATCTTTGGAGGTTATATCCACACTGATGAGATCACAAAACCAATGAATTTTTGAAGATGATATATTTGGATCTTAGAGTAGAGATGGGAACTTTAAGTAGCTAAAATGTGCACATAGAACAGTTACATTAAAGTATTTTCTACAATTTCAATATCCATGGTTTGTAATCTTTGGATACAGTTCCAGAAATCCTTAGAGTCATTTAAACTATAAAGATAGACTTTGGTGTCCAATCTCACTAACTCTGCAGGTTATTCAAGAAACAAATGACTATATTACCTGGGAACAGGACAATGAGACCCAGATGAGAAGCCCTTTTCATGTATTTTTGGAACCCACAGGAATTAGTTTGACTATTTACAGATTATAACAGTTGGTTGTTGAATGTTTTATTTTCATTCCCAGTTGGTGCAATATGTTCACAGCTGATGCTAATGGCTTGCCCATTTGATTTCACATATGGTCCACTATCTGGGTCCTCTAAGGCTTTCTTTTGTAATCAGTCTTCTTTAAAATGACCACATATTTAGGTTTGCTTTTGTCTACTGGGGCAGATGACAATGGAACTTGGAACCTTTAGCAATTGCAGAGGAAATAGACAACTTGGTTGATAAAGATTCAAAGAACTGGGTCAAAATGTCCCAGAAAGGGAATTTTTGTTAAATACTACAAATAAGCAAATATTCTTCTTAACTGTATAAAATTCAACAGGCCTACATTCATTCCCATAGTGTCTTCTTTGTTTATCTTTCTCTTTGGAGCTGTGCTTGAATCCTTTTTATGTGTTTTTCAATTCTACTAAGAATCAGAGAGCCTCTATTGCCCTTGAGTCTCTTTTTATGAAGGAAAACTGTTGAAACAGGGTCCTTCAAGCAACAGACTCTTTTTTGTTTTGTTTTGTTTGCTTTTTAAAAAATCTTTACAACTTAATTTCTTTGTAGCTGAAATTCACTAAAGAAATTCGGATTGAAAGTGAGCTGAGAGCTCTTGGCCATGACAGATCTGGCAAAGTATATTAGATAGGAAGGGCAGAACTGAAAACTTAATAATATGGGAACCCAAATGCAGGCCCCCTCCAGCAGTCATTAGGATGAGATACCCAGCCAATGTTTATCCTAACTGTAAACTCTAATGGATAAAGCCACAATCTCATAAAAAAAGATTATTTTCAAGACTATTGCATTACCCTATGAGAGCTAAAATACTCATTTATTCATAGGAGCAGATGATAATAGCACTAATTCCCCAGAAGTGGGCATTGTATGATAATTGAGTGGGCTGGGATGTTAATTGTCCTCCACTTCACCTCTAGATGCTTAACTGCTTATCTCCTCAACCAGCAAACAATAACCATTCTGTTATTTGTGCCTTCCTATTAAAATAATTTTTTGAACTGGGTAATTTATTTGTAATAAAGCAGAAGTAGGTATTCATGTGGAAGGGGAGTTGAGAGCAGGCCACATTTACATATTAAATACCAATTGGAGATGGTATTTTATGTTGGCAGAGTTTTTTCAACCATGCTACTTTTGGGAGTAACTGGAGAATAATCAGAAATTCAGGAAAATGACCAAGACATAGAGCAACATTAACATGCTTGGCTGTATTAGTACTATTTGAGCTTGTTGTAATTATGGTATTATCTAAGGAGGTCAGTCAACTCATTTTTTTAATTAGGAGCATCCAGTCTCCAAATCCACTTTGGAAGTTTCCATTGCTCTACAGACATCTATTCTGGTTCACTCCAAGCTACCTACCCTTCCTCAGTAAGGGCCTAACTATTCAGTTTGCAGACTATCCCTCTGAAACTACCGAAATGCCTTTGCATATATTCCATGATTTATTAATTAACTTTCTGGAGTAGTTTTGTTATAATAATGTTTGTCCTTCATTTTCAAAGAAGACTATGACATGAGGGAGGTGATGCCATGACAAGGCCGTGAATTGAATTTGAGCTAGGGAGATGCTGTGCTAAGTCACTAGCCTCACTTTCTCCTCCAGAGTCATATGGGTTCAGTGGTCAGATATGAATCAGGACAAGTGGAGATGGCCCTGAATACTGGGCAATTAGGGTTAAATGACTTGACCAAGGTCACACAGCTAGTTACACGGCAAGTGTCTGAGGTTGTATTTGAACTCCCATTCTTCTAAATCCAAGGCCAGTGCTCTATCCATTTTGTAACCTACTGCCCTTAGAGGTTGAGTTAGTGAAACACTCTTCAAGTCTAATACCAGATAGAAGGTTGGAGAGATTTGTGACAGAGGGATGGAGGCTGGATATGGATGAAACATCAGTGGCAATCATTCTTTCTTCAAAAAGAAAGAATGATCTAATTTTATTACCAGATAATTGCTCTGGGGCAAAACTTGGAATAGTTAAAATAAAGTTGAGGTTGAAAGAGCAAAAGTACCATCTCATGGAACCATTTCAATTTATAGATGAGGAGAGTGAAACTAAAGGTGGGTGCTAGAGTAAGCAACAGACTCAGCTTGGATTTGAACCCAGGTCCTTCAACTAATAGCCTAGCATTTTTCCTCCTAATATATTATGTTGATCTGTGACATGTAGATATTCATATGACAACAATTCTTTTCTTTTTCTTTCTTTTTTGCATCATGAGCCCCATTGGCATTTGGGAGAAACCTAAAGACCTCTTATCAGAATTATGTTTTTAAATGCACAAAATAAAATTCTCAAGATTACAAAGGAAATCAATTCTATCAAAATATAGTAATAAAATATTATTAAAAATAAGTTCATGGGTCTTGGGTTAAGATTCTCTGATATAGACTATTTTTCCTCTATATATGGATAACAGTACTGGACAACTATCCAAATGATTAATTGTTACATTATAGAATTATAGATTTAGACTTAGAGTTGGAAGGAAATTTGGGAGTCACTCAGTCCAGTCTCCTCATTTTATTGATGAGGAAACAGAATCCAGAGAGGTTGTGACTTTCCAATGGTCCATGTCAGTGATGTCAGAAAATCTGGATAGGAATAGTCAGTGTGGCAGAACCAGAATTTAAACAAAAACTTTTAACTAAATCCAAAACTCTATGCATTGTCTTGGGTTCTTAGTTCACTTTGGACAAAATTAATAGATCTTTATTTATTGTTAATTTATTACTTGTCAAATGAGATAAAAGTTAGCTTTGCAAATCTTAAATCTATAAAAAAGTAGATGCTACTATTACATTATTACTATTATAAAAATTGTTCTTGAAGGAAAGGGAGAAGAATACTAGACATTATGGTAAACATTTTATAAATATTATCTCATTTGATCCTCACAATATGCTATTACTATCCCCATCGGTTAGTGAGAATGAGACAAGTGAAATTTAAGTGACTTGCCTGTTGCCAGATTGTATTCAAAGTTTTTCCAGTCTGAGATGGCATAACCTTTGCAGAAGCAAGGGTCATCTCTGTACTGTGATAAGTCATTGGGGTATAACATTAGTGAAAGGCCCTGTGAATAATAGGCATTTAGTAGCTTCTGACTGAATGGATGATTTTTCTCTAACCCTTTTTTAATCTATTCACATTTTTAATTGGAAATACTTCCTGCTGTAATCAGATTCATATACTCACCCCTTAACTGTGTGAAGTCATGCTTCTTTTTATTTCTTCCAAACTTAGCACTTAAAAATTTTAAGCATAGTATCCTTGTTCTCAATTATTTACGTGCTCTAATGGATCTTTTCTTGGATAGTCTATTCAGTAATGCAGATGAAAATTCCATCCATTCCTGCCCATCTTGCTCTCAAAGAGTTCACACTCTTACTGGGAACACAACAGTTATGGAAAGGTTACATAGATGTATATATATATACATATATATATATATACATATATATATATATACACACATATATATGTATATATATATATATATATGTTTATATATTAGTATATATGCAAAGTCATTTCAAGAGGGAAAGAATATGAACAACTGGAAGGATCAAAAAAGACTACTCTTGATAATGTCCTTCCATGAGTTTGTCACAAGGGGAACATACAAATGTATTAGAAACCTTCCTAACAATTCCCATTCCAAGTTTCTGGAATTTGGTGAGTAAACCTGTTCACAATCAGTTCTTTCTAAATTGTTCTATTATTACTTCTCCATAAACAGTATGCCATAACCCACCTTCTTGTTTTGAATAAATGGACTCTGATACTTACAGTGGAATTCCTTTCAATACATACTGCTTTGAATTACTTGCTGCACTCAAAACAAACTCAGGTGTCTCCTATTGAAGGACTTTGTTTTTTGTTCCCCCTTCCTGAAATTGTTTCATTTATGCAAGTAATTTGAATTTACTTAATTATACACATGTGTGCATCCTTGTACACTTATCTTCTGCTGTGTGCTTCTACAGAATAAGTCACTCTTTCTCTTTTATGTATATCCTCTATATTTAGCATAGCATTTGGCATATAGTAAGTACTTAATAATATTTGCCTTCCTTCCTTTTATCCTTCCCTTTTCCTTTAATCTTTCCTTCTTTCCTTACTACTTTCCTTTCCTTCCTTCCTTCCTCCCTCCCTTCCTTTTTCTTCTCCTCCCAAGTCAAATATAAACTCCTTGAAGCCAGAGATTTGTATTTGTAACTACAAAATCTTTACTCTGCCTTGCATTGTTTTTTGATGAATAAAAATATCTGCTGAATTGAATTCCTATTCCCTTCCTAGTTTTACAGACATCAACTATAATATCATGTTAATATTTAGTGTTAACATGATAGAATGTGACATCATTCTTCTCAATATAGGACCTGACCTTCAGGGCATAGTGAGAGGTTTTATCATATGATTTTGTTTTTCCTTGGGCATGTGGCAGCATTTGAGCTTAGCAAGTGGTTTGGTTTCAATTGTCCTCCAAGGACTAACGGCAAGTGATGTGCTACTAAAGTGAATGCTAAGTTGAAAAAAATTAGCTACTGGCTTCTTTTCATCTTCAATCTCATTTGTCTGCCTCTTGCCCTTCTGAATTTGGTCTCTTGATGAAAATACCAAGGACAGCAGGGATATATCAATCAGTGGAATAAAAATGTGAAGGATACTTACATGTGAAAGTGTGGGTGGAATGATGAACATCAGAGAAGAAGGGGCCATGTCCCTTAATGATGTCAGAAAATCTTAGTGAATGTCTGTTCTATGACCTGGAGCAGGAGATTTCATGTCTTAGGTTCTTCATCTATAAAAGGAGAGGTTTGAATTAGATATTATCCTCCTCTAAATCCTAAAATTGAGAATTTGGTGTTTTTTTATTTTTTGCTAACTGAGTTTAAGGGAATCAATCAGTCCTCAAGAATTTAGCAAGTATCTATTATGAATGGCATTGAGGATATAAAGCCTTAGATGAATCAGAACATGACTTTAAGGATACCACTTCCTTAAATTCCAAAGAGGGTGAAGACTTGCATTATTAGGTTAATTTTCCTCACTTGACTATAGTAATATAGTAATAAAGTCATAGATCTAGTTCCTATCTTTATCTCATGCTACCATTCAATAAACATTTATTAAGCACTTATCATATGCCAGACACATAATAGAGACAGTTAGGAGATAATGCAGCTAGAATACCAGCCCTGAAATCAGGAGGACCTGAATTCAAATTTAGTCTCAAATAGTTGATGCTCACTAGCTATGTGACCTTGGGCAAGTTACTTGACTCTGTTTCACATCCAGGGTCTTCTCCATTCATCCTGATTCATATCTGACCACTGGACTCAGATGGCTCTGGAGGAGAAAATGAGGTTGGTGACTTAGCAAAAGCACCCCTTTCTCAAATTCAATTCATGTACTTGTCATGGCATCACCTCCCTGATATCACAGTCCTCTTTGAGAACAAAAGACAAACATCAACATGATGTGCAAGATATATGTTGAATATATCAAGAAAGGCTAAAGACAGTCCTTACCTTCAATGAACTCACAAAGTATGACTAAATAGGGAAAAATAGAAAATAGCTAGCAGAGGGAAGACACTAGAGTTGCTAGAGATTGGGAGATTTCTTTTGAAAGATGAGGTTTCAGCTGGGATTTGAAGAAAGCTAGGAAAATCAAGAGGTAGAGAAGAAGGAGAGCATTCCAGGTGTGGGAGATACTAGGACAAAGACATAGAGAGGGCAAGTGAAGAGTTTCATGTGTGTGTGTGTGTGTGTGTGTGTGTGTGTGTGTGTGTGTGTGTGTGTGTGTGTATGTGTGTGTGTGTGTATGGAATATATGGAAATATATATATGTATATATACATATATATACACGGAATATAGGGAAAGAAAGTAATCTGGATCAGGTGGTATGGAAACAGAAGTAGCATTGCTGATAGACTTTTTGGGGTTGCCAATTAAAGATAGATATTGAGATAACTGAGAAACAAGGATTACTGAAAGATGAAGGAATTTTCACAGTCTCTGGAATGTCTTAAACTGCTTAGGATTTTATTACAAATTATTACAAAGTAAACAGGTTAAAACTCCTAGAAAAGTGATAAGCACTTTGAAGATAGTCTAGTTGAAGTTTGAGTGTTTGTGTGTGTGTGTGTGTGTGTGTGTGTGTGTGTGAGAGAGAGAGAGAGAGAGAGAGAGAGAGAGAGAGAGAGAGTTCTTGTCAAGTGACATGGGGACTCATGGTGAATCACCAGGGCCTAGCATGGGAGTATATGGCCTAGGAAGGAAGGAGAGATTGAAATATCCTGGAGGGTTGGAAGATAGTCAAGAGGCAAACTTCCTCTTAAATACGTTTCTGTAGTAGGTTAGACAAGGGGTAGCACTTGGGGGGTGATCTAGCACCTGAGTCAGGTATTCCCCAATGGGCAAGCTACCTACTGATCATTCCTGTCTCAAAGTGTGTGACCTCTAAATTCAAGATGTCATTTCCTATCACTCCAGTGTCAATGGGCAAGGTCAAGTAACTGGGAACCAGAAGCTGAGTGGAGGAATGGGGAGACAGGGTACAACGGGGTCAGTTTACATCTCAGGAACAAGCAGCCTACCATAATTAACAAAATTTAACAGCATGAAAGATTACAGAATTTCTTTCTAATTATAAACTTTCTACATTCATACTTCTCTGCATTAGTAGGATATAATAATGGGGAAAAGACAGGTTGGTGAGGCTGTGCTTGATTTTAAAACCAAAATATAGACCTTTTATTGTGCAAATTGACAAAAATAGAAAAAATTGTAATATAGTCAATACTGAAGCTTTTGTAGAAAGATATCCTTAGTAACATACCAATGGTGAAGCTGTGAAATTGCACAATCATTTTGGAAAACACTTGGGAATTAAAGGTGACTATAAAAGGTGACTATAAAATCCATACCCAGTGAACCAGAGCTTCTTCCACAAAATATTTATAGCAACACTCTTTGGGATAATTAATAATTGGAAACAAAGTAGATGTACAATGGTTGGGGAATGGCTAAGCAAGTTGTGGTGAATTAATGTAATAGAATGCTCAAAAGGATGTGTGTGTTGAATAGAGAGAAGCATGGAAGATCTATATGAATGTTGCAGAGTGAAGTAACTAGAAACAAAGAAAATAACACAATAACTACAGCAAAAGTAAGTGGAATAACAGGTTCAATTTGAATGAAGACTCCTCCAACTCATCCCTTTGTGGGACAAAACAGCATCACACCCTAACTCCCATGATGTGGAAGGGATAACTATAAAAAAAAACTTTTTAAAACAGCTAAACATGTGTTTATATTTCATCTGGGGGCAATAGGGAGATTTTGTAATTTACTGGGTAAGGGAATAACATGTTCAGATTTAAACTTTAGGAAAATCATTTTGACAACTGAGTGGAGAATGAATTGGAAAGGGAGACAGTGAGGCAGGGGGACCAATTAGGAGGCTTTAGTTAGAGTGGTTATTGTATATGAATAGAAAAAGGGAACAAATAAGGGACATGAATACAGAGACAGAATTGGTATCATCTGTCAACAGGCAGGATATGTTGGATGACTGAGAGTAAAGAGTCACGGATAAATTCAAGGTTGAGAAGCTGAAGGACTGAATGTTCCCACAACAGAAATAAGGAAATTTAGAGGGGTATGGTGGGGGAAGGAAAGGGGTTTAGTAGGAAAGAGAATTCTATTTTGAATAAGTTGAATCTCTATTCTCTGTGGGAATTTGTTTTGAAATATACAATAAGCAGTTGGAGATTTAAGATGGAAGTTGAAGAGTGAGACAAGGCATGGCCATAGAAATATGAAAGTCATCTGCATATATAGTTGAAAATTAAATTCACGGGATCACACTATAATAATGCTAGTCTTTATATGGTGCCTACTATGCACCAGTTACTGTGCTTTGTGCTTTATAAATCTTATATCATTTGATCCTATAACAACTCTTCAAGGTAAGTGGTATTATTTATCTGTACTCGGAGGTTAAGAAAACTAACACAAACATAACTTAATGATTTTCTTTGAGTCACTGAGCTAATAAGTGTCTGAGGCTAGATTTGAACTAAGAACTCTATCAACTGTGCTACCTAACTGCCTCAGAACCTCATGTTTGCACATAAGCTAGGAGAGAAGATTTTCAGTTGAACTCAAGATTAAAACAAGTTGAGAAATAAATGGAGAGTGACATTAAGACTCTAAATAGATACAACTTTTTATAGTAGTTTGAAAATGAAAGGAAGAAAATATATAAGGGACAATAAATTTAATTGAGTTGAGTTGGTTATATTAGGATCTAGTGAGGATTTTTTTAGGATAGAAATAACTTATAATGTTTATGGGCAACAGGGAAAGATAAATAAGATAAGGAGAAATGGAAGATTAGAGAGATAGAGAGAGATGATGATGATGATGATCATAAGTGTGATATGTTGGAGAATATGGAAAAGGATGGCATCAAGTATAAGTGAAAAAAGCTTGAATATGATAAGAAGGGCCTCCTCTTCATGAGAGGCTGGAGTAAAGGACAAAAGAATGAGGGATAATGTTGATGATTGTGGTATACAGGAGAAAAGATGTTGAATAATTGCTGTAGATAATGGTACAGAGAATCAGCTAGGGTGGACAAAAGGTCATGGCCTAATGAGATGGGATAACAAAAATTTGTAGTGAACCCTGTTGGCCCAGTGGACCACCTATGATCCATTAGATATGGTCAGGTCACAGGACCATCTCTATACATGATTCTTTGGATTCCTTCTATTTCTATTTAGTGGTTTCTAGGTATGAATAGAAAAGGCAGATATTAAGAATAATCCATTGCTAGATTTTTGAAAGATTTCAGCAACATTTGTATAATGGGGCAACAGAACAGTTTTGAGGGTTTTTTTTTAATTGTTGAGAATTTCAAATGTAGCCACCAATGGAGATGTTAAGATAGGAGGGCTGAAGGCATTAGTGAATTAATGGTACTGAGAAAAAGTCAGATCCCTTTAGGAATAGAGGTTTAGAGAAAGAATAAAGATCTTTTTTTATTTGACATCATTACAACATCCATCACCCAAAGGCAACAGGTAGGTATGGTAGAATTGTCACTTCCGTTCATTTCTTTCATTTCCTTTCATTAATTTCTGCAGTTCAAAACTCATCCAGTGGCAATAATGGTGTATGTATGTATGTGAAACATTTTCTTTAATGAAGCATTCTCAATTGACATTTCAGATTAGCGATAGGATCACTTCCCATCAAGACACTGATTTGCATTTTCACTGTGCCTTTGGGGCTGGCAGACAGGTATCCACTCTCCTCTGTGTTTTCTTTTACCTTAGCATTTAGCATTGTTTTTATTGGCTCTGGGTGACAAAGGTGGTTCACTGGGGGATTGTGAAATTTTACGACAGTTCCATCAATATCCTAACGTATGACTGATGATTTCTCTTCTCATCCCCATCTTCAAAAGATGTTTTTTTTTTTTTATTACTGAATTTCTTCTCTACCCAAGCCCAGGCATTTGCTGGAAGTCTTTCTTTCTGTAACATTTCTGATGCCCAATTTTGGATTTTTTTTATCCATATTTCACATTTAATCTATTCCCAGGGCATCTCTTATTTTTTCCTTGGTCTTCTTAAATCTAAAATGATCTTTCATCATTCCAGTTTATATAATCTCTTACCCCAACAATGGCATTCTTGGTATGGTTTTATTCCTAATGTAATTTCCAGGATAATATTCATCCAGAGCAATTGAGTCCAGGGACCTGTCATGTTGAAGGCCTCATTGATCTTGTCCTTGTTAGACTGATGACTTACTTCAATACCTCAAGGAGCTATGTTTTCATCAGTGTGGAGCCTCCCTTTACTGATGCAGATTGAATTCCTTATTCCTTTAGTAGATTATCTTCATGAGTTCCTGGGACTGAAAAATTTCATCAAGCTTTAAATTAACCTCTCTCATAGTGAATCTCACTAGTCATAGTCATTTATAGCTTGATAATACAATACAGTGTTTGTATTCTGCTGCTTTGTAAAACTAGAATCATCTCCACACCACAATGCAACATAAGAATAGTATTATCATGGTAGATTCTGATACCAACAAAATCATGGTTAGCCATGTATTCTTATTCTCTCAGAATCAGGTCTATAACCTAGTTGCTCTGAGTCCTTTGCTCTTTCCCCTGGAAATGCCTTCCTTAGCAGCTATTATTGGTGAAAGCTAATCTGGAAATGTACAGGTTGACATTCTTTTTTTAATGTTATTTTTATTTTTTCCCTGTTTATATGCAAAATCAAGTTTCACATTCACTTTTCAAGTCTTGAGTTACAACTTCTCTCCCTTCTTCCTATCTCAATCCCCCCCATTGAGAAAGCAAGTTATTCGATATAGGGTAAAAATTAGTCATCATGAAAAACATTAAACATTGCCACAATAGTCTTGTTGTAAAAGTAAACATTCCTCCCTCAAAAGAAACCTCAAGAAAAATAAAGTTAAAAAAAGTATCCTTCAATTTGCATTCAGACACCATCAACCCTGTCTTTAGAATGGATTTGAACTCAGGTACTCCTAACTCCAGGGCCGGTGCTCTATCCACTGTGCCACCTAGCCACCCCGCATGTTCTAAATTTAGCTCAACTCTCCTGTTTACTGTTCCTTGTAGGAGGCTTTTGCCTATCTTGTGTACATGTCTGGCATACTTGCCCTCTCTTCCTGTCCTCTACCTTTGCAGCATTTGGTTTCATTCAAGATTCAGCTCAATTGCCTTCTCCTATGAAACCTTTCCTGATTCTTCGGTTATTGGTCCTTTCCCAAATTCCCCACATTATTCTGTTTGTATTTGGTATATGTTTGTTCAAATGTTTACCTGTATTCTTAATTGCTTATAATGCATTTATATTGCCGCACACTGACCAAGTCTCTTCCCTTCTCAATATCCTAGACAATAAATTTCATGGCCATATGATGAACTGCATTGGTAGAGGAATTTTCCTCATCAAGAGTTTTCTATACCAATGAAATCATAGGAATGGTCCAAAAGAGATGTATATTTTGTGATTATCTATTTGTGTATACTTCCTCATACCTTTAGTAGAATGAAAGTTCATTGATATCAAGGATTATTTCAGTTTTTCTTTGTATCTCTGAGACCTAGAATCATGACTGGTGTATGGGCATTTTTACAATGCTCGGTTGAATTTAATAAAAAAGTAAAATGGAAATAGAAGCAAAACAATTATCTTAACAATAGTACTTTTTTATTCAATGATTTTTCATACTAAAAGTTCCAATGATAAAAATCAGCCTTTTTATCCACCCACACAATAGTCCTTTGAACATTAAGCATAAAACAGCTTAACAACAAGAGTTTAACAACTTTTTCACATGTCATTTATACCTGGACAACATTGAATATAATGATGATGATGTGATGGTGGAGATGATGATGATGATGATGATGATGATGATGATGATGATAAATAACTTGGCATTATGGAGAGAAGAGTAACCTTGAGAAGGGAAGGCTTAGATAATATTATACCACTGACCCTGATAATTTTAATATTATATGACACATGATATAAATTTTATAAGATAAAATTTAATTGTACCAAATTCTTGCCCTTCATTACCAATATCAACCTGACATAAATATGATAAGGAGGTTTGCTGAATTTGTTCATCTGAAAAAAAATATGCTATTGTTTTTGTTGAAGATAGTATTAAATTCCAGTTCTTTTTGAGTCAATAGTATATTTCAACCAAAAAAGTCAAAGGGAAGAATAAGAAGATTCATACTATCTCTTCATTACAGTGTTTAGCTTGAAATTCTATATTTTAGAAGGTGCTAAGCTGATGAGCTTCCAAAACAGAACAATATGGATGACAAATAACCTTGGGTTCATGCTATCTGAGGAACAATTAGAGGAACTAGGAATAGTTGGTCTAGAGGACGTGTAATATTATTGTGGAATAATATGAAAATGATACCCAAGGAAACAGATTTGTTCTGCTATGTCCCTGGAGGACAGAATTAAGAACAATGGACAGAAGTTGCTATATTTAGAGCTCTCTTTATCAAAATTGGGATGGTCTACTTTGGATTCCCTTTTATTGGAGATCTTCATGAAAATTCTAGATAATGCCTTATTTATTATATGGACTAGGGGATTCTTGCTTATGGCAAGTTTGACTGGCTAGTCTCTTAGTTTCCTTGTAAGCTTATAAAGTTATACAATTGGTTATACAAGGTTTCAGTTGTCCCATGATGATAATTGAGTGCAGAAAGTATGAATCTACATGGAGATTTCCTGAGGAAATGAAGATTTTAACACATTTTAAAAATCTATTTTCTGTCTATAGAAGACTCCTCTTATGGAAAAATTGTATTCTTATTCTGAAAGCTATTTGTTATATTATCTTGATCATATTAACTGTAGGGTAATAGGAAAGTATTTTTTGACTCTGATGGACTTTTCCAAATGACTTGAAATGCTCCTACAAACACTTTAATTCTCTTCCACAATAATCCAGGCTTTGTAGTAGGTAACTATACTACCAAACAACAAGGTTTTATACTACTCGTTAATGGATCTGCATATACCTGAATGAAGTTTAAAGAATTTTTGCATAGGAATTGTATCTGACATCACTTTGTCATATCAACTTCAAGCAAATAGAGATGATAAATGGACAGAGAAGATTAGAGATGATAAGATAACAGTCATCCACTGATGAAGCATTTACTATTGCCAGGTACTCTTCTAAACACTGAGAATACAAAGAAACATAAAAATGTGGTCCATGCTCTCCAGAAATGCACTTTCTAATGGAAGGAAAAAAGCAGGCTATCTGCTCATGAAGGTACTAGCAGTAAGGAAGAAAGACTTCCAATAGAAATGGGAATTCAACTGAATTTGTAAAGAAGTCAGGAAAGCTAGAAGGTAAAGATTAGGAGGAAAAAACAAGCATTCCAGGTCCAGGGAACAGTCAGTGAAAAGCCATTGAGGCAGGACATAGAATGTCATTTGTTGCCATTGTTTATCCTTAGTATCATTTATGAGAAACAGTAAGAATTGTGGAGTATATAGAGAGGAGTTAAGGATAAGAAAACTAAAAAGTTAGGGAGGGGCACAGGGCAGTGAAGAGTGTTAAATACCAGATAATTTAATATTTGCCCTTGTAAATAATAGGAAGACATTATATTTACTGAGTAGTCAGATGTACTTTAGGAAAATAACTTTGGCAACTGAATTAAAGATGGAATGATGATAAGAGACTTGGGTCAGAGAAGTCAACCAAAGTACCATAGTCTAAGCTTGAAATTATGGATGAAGACTTGCACCAGGATGGTGACTTTGTGAGTGCAGAAAGGGAGACATATACAAAAGATGTGAAATGAAAAGACTTGATCACAGACTGGATATATGGAGTGAGTGGTCTAGAGGGAATTCAGGATTATCCAGGGATGGAAGTGAATTAATGAAAGCAATAGGGGAAAGCTTAGAGATGGGAGAGTTTAATGGAGAGCAATGACAACAAATCCTATTTTGATTTTATTGAGTTTTGAGCATTCAGCTGTTATCGTTGTTCAGTTGTTTTTTAATTGTGTCTGACCTTTTTGGGGGTTTTTCTTGGTAGAGATATTGGAGTTGTTTGCCATTTCCTTGGCAGATGAGGAAACTGAGGCATAGTGAATTTGGTTGAGGTTAAGTGAATTTAGTTTATAGGGTTAGTAAGTGTCTGAGTTAGTAAATTTCCTAAAGGCCATTGCTGATATAAGACTGGAACTTGGAAGAGATTCCAGGGTTCTGGGAATCATTTTCTTCAAAAAAAGAATTACATACTTGGGAGCTAATGGAAAATAGGGAAAAGAGAATAAAATGGAATTTTGAAAGTTAAGAATTTAAAGAAAGTTAAACTCAAAATTTATCTAGTACTCAGGTTCTTGACATGGAATCTGTGAAACTATTTTTGATAACTATGTTTTCCAATAATTTATTTCCTTTAAAATCCTATGTATTATATTTTATGCATTACAAAAGCTTATTTGAGAAATGGTGCATAGGCTTCACCAGTTTGCCAAAGGGAACCATGACATGAAAAGTTTAAAGATCCTTGATCTATCAACCACTGAAAAAAATTAGCCAACAAAACTTGTCAAGTTTTTGGTTTTATAATATAGAATTTTCAAAACTATGAACATGCCTTTTTTTGAAAGGTAGCAGGACATTCTAGGAATATTGTGCAGTGTATGTGTGTATTTGGGTTTATGCACATGCATACAAGTGTGCATGCATGCCTACATATGTATATGTGTAGTGATGAAACAGTAAAATTATTAGATATCTTTTTAAATTTTTTAAATTTTTATTTATTTAAGGCAATGGAGTTAAGTGACTTGCCCAAGGCAATTATTAAATGTCTGAGGCTGCACTTGAACTGAGGCCCTCCTGACTCCAGGGCTGGTGCTCTATCCACTGAGCCACCTAGCTGCCCCTAGATATCTTTTAGTGAGATAAATATGTACATATCTATAGATCAATATCTATCTAAATATATCTTTCCAATAAAAAGTTGAAATCAAAGAAAAGCAAAATTGTTGAGATAAATTCACTCCAACTAACAGTAAATGCATTGCTGTGATTACTTAACATAATAGTATACAAAAATAAATTTAAATTTAAACTATCTCTTGTCTGATTCTTAATATGGGAGAAATCTGCAATTTTTGTCATTATTTGGTGTAACACATTCATGTGTTGTTGTATTACTTTCTGTATTTGAATGTGAACTATATGATCTTGAAATAAAATAATCTTTGTGTGGAAGGTCTCTGGTACATTTTTCAGTGTTATTCATTTTGAGCATTTATGATTAACCTGCAAAAAAATTCAATTTTTTTCTAAAGCAAAATGTCACATAAGTATTTCAAATTTTCAAATAATCATTTTAAAATTAAATTCCTTAACTTACATTGCCATCAATTTTTAAAAGCAAAATGATATTTCTTGAAAATGTATCAATACATAATACGTTTGAAGGAAAAATCCACTGGAGTAAAATGAAAGGAATACTCTGAAAAGTTATCAGGGGCAGTTTAAGTCAAAGAAATACAGAAAACACAGTTAAAAAATCCCTGTTGATGCACCATACTCCAGACTGAATGATTACAGACTATGTGTAAGGTACTTTTACCTGGGCTTTCTGAGATTATGCCACCCAGGTATTAGTCTCTATTATGCCACCCAGCCCTCCTGCCCTCTTTGTTACACTCCTTGCTACAAAATCATTACTATCATTGCCTCTGGAAAGGGCATTTCAGTAGTCTGTCCTATAATTTCTGTTGTCTCTGTGACTTCCCAGACCATAACTTCCTTCACTGATCACCCCTCCTCTATATGTGTTATCCATTCTATTTGAATATAATCTCCTTAATGGTAGAGATTGTTTCACTTTTCTATTTGTATCTTAATAGAGTACCTGGTAAGAATTTAATAAATGTTTTTAACTGAAAATAAAATAAATAAATGCTATTTTTGATAGAGGAAAGAGCATTGTGTTTGCTTTGTATTAATGCTTCTGATGGATAAAGCACCAAACTAAAAACTGAAATATCTTGAAAGTATATGTGAAAAATACATTGACAACTTGAAAGATTTTTTTTTCCATAAAAAATTAGTTATTTTTTAATTTGTCAGGGAAAACCTTTTAAAAAGTGTCTATGACTTCAGATAGATTACCTTCATTTCATAATGTTAATTATTTAAAAAATTCATTTTATGAAAGATGCTAATTCTACCTCTAATTATCAATATTGTAGAATTACTGCTCGTAAGTCAGTTTTTAGTGGTTCTTTTTTGTAGGTAATGCTTTGATGGAGAATTGCCTATAAGTCTGAAGACCTTTATGACCAATGATATAGTCTAATCCATTCACTTTACAGATGAGGACATTGAGTCGTAGAGATGTTAATTTACTGCCAGGGTCACAAAGTTAGTAAATGTCTGGTATTCCTAAATCTGTTTTCTTGCTTCATTGGATTTTTCTTTTCAAACCAGTTCAGTATTTACTTAAAATGAAGGGATACTATTTCACTTTTAAAAATTAGACACAGGCTAAAGTCAAGATGGTAAAGTACAAGCAGCAATTCAGCTGAACTTTCTGAACATTTCACGTTAAAATAATGCCTTAAATTGACTTTGAAATGACAGAGCCATCAAAAGATCAGGTTGAAGCACTTTTTCTAGAACAACACAACTTAGAAGGTCAGCAGGAAAGAAGAGGCCCTGGTCATAGATCCAGGATCAAGAGGAGTAATACATAACTAAGGGAAGAATTTATGACTAATCAGAGAAGCAAAATAGATAATTTTGATTGTTAAATTAAAAAAGTTATTGTGCCAATAAAACTAATACAACCAAGTTTAGAAGGAAAGCAAGAATTGGGAAAACAATTTTTACAGCAAGTTACACTGATAAAGTTCTCATTTCTCAAATATAGTACTCTGAATCAAATAAAGAAAACTCAGTCATTCTTCAATTGATGAATGGTGAAAGTATATGAACAAGCAGTTTTTGGATGACAAAATTAAAGTTATCTATAGTCATATGAAAAAATGCTCTAAGTCATTATTGATTAGAGAAATGCAAATTAAAACAACTCTGAAGTATTAAATCATACCCACCAATTGACAAACATGACAGAAAAGGAATATGGAAAAATTGGATCACTGAAGTCCTGTTGGCAGAACTGATCCAACAATTATGGAGAACAATTTGGAACTAAGGTCAAGTTAAAAAACTGTGTATAACCTTTGACTCTGCAGTACTACTATGAGATCTTTATCTCAAAGAGATCAAAGAAAAAAAGAAAAGGAACTATATGTTCACAAATATTTATAGCAGTTCTTTTTTTTGGTGGCAAAGAAATGAAAATTTAGGGAATAGTCACCTTTGGGGTATATGATTGTGATAGAATAATATGATATAAGACATGACTAGCAGGATATTTTCAGAAAAGGCTGAGAAGATTTATATGAACTGATTGATGCAAAGAGAAGTGAGTATAGCCAGTAAAAGATTGTACACAATATAAGCAAAATTGTGTGATGACCTAGATTTTCTGATCCATATAAAGATCCAAGACAATTCTGAAGGACTTAAGACAAAAATATTGTCCAGCTCTGGAGAGGCAACTAATGGAGTCTGAAAACAGGTTGAATCTTAACTTTTTCACTTCATTTTTATTGCTTTTTTATTTTTACAAAATGACTTATTTGAAAATGTTATATAAGTTAACGTGTTCAATTGATATCATATTTCCTATCTTTTCAATGGGTGGAGAGGGGAAAGAGAGAGAAAGAGAATTTGGAACTAAATTTATTTATTTATTTTTTGCAAGGCAAATGGGGCTAAGTGGCTTGCCCAAGGCCACACAGCTAGGTAATTATTAAGTGTCTGAGACTGGATTTGAACCCAGGTACTCCTGACTCCAAGGCCAGTGCTTTATCCACTACGCCACCTAGCTGCCCCCTAAATTTATTTTTTTAATGCTAAAATAATTAATTTCAAAGAAAAAAGTCAAAGAATGGAAAACCAGAGATAGAAAACAAGAAATTTCACAATTCAAAAAATAAACTCAATATAATATTTAAGACAATTTAGTTTAAATAACAATTTAAGGTCCAATATACCAAACAATATGCCATAGTACCTTTAAAAATGGGACAGCAAGTTGGACTCTGGGCTTTTGGAGCTCAATTTATATGAGGAAGAAATGGAAGTCTTCAAGCACTGCCTTAGAAATTGTAACCTCTCATGCAATTTGGATATATAACATAAGTCCAGGGCCAGTGCTCTCTTCATTGCACCAACCTAGCTGCCTCCAGATTTGTTTTTTATAAAAGTAATCCTTTAAGACTCTTTCAAAATTATGTAGTGCTATGAAATCACAGTGTGGGGAATTCTATATTATTGTAAAACATATAATAATATGTTTATATATTATTGTAATATAAATGTAATTTATATTATAGATTATACTGAAGTTACTTTCAAGAGTGTTTGAGGAAAGAAAAGAAATTGCCTGTTATTCTGTTATTTTTAATGATAATTATAAAGATGAAGCAAATACATTTCATAATAAAAAAGGAATCATGAAACATGTATTTGATGAATATTTTCTTTAAATATCAACTATTCTAAATCAATATACAATCTTGAAATTCTTATTCTGATCCAGTGATAAAATGATTGCATTTTTGGAAATTACAACTTCAAAAATAAATTTACAAAATAATATTTTTATGTGTTTCTAAATAATAATAATAATAATAATAATAAATAATTCCTGCTATTGAGATAGACTGAAAATGATGGACCACTTGAACTTAGAAGCTCTGAGATTCCATAGGACTTAAAACAGATACTAAATATGGCACCAGTATGACAAGCTTCCTGAGGAGGCATAAACTAGCCTAGATTGAAATCACAATGTTATCAAAACTTTTTTGAGTATCAGAATGGGACTGGGACTTGGATTTGTTGGACCTTTGAAAGGACACTATATTCTCAAGCTGAAGCTGAAGACAATAGATGCAGTCCTGAATTTATAAAAGGAGAAAATAAAGACCTGCCCATTAATCACCTGACTAGTCTGTGGAAATATTTCTATTCTATTTCAAATGCAATGTATTTCTAAATATGAATGGATAAGAGACCAATTTTTCATGAACAATAGGATATTTTTGGTCTTACTCCAACTAAACAAGAATGGTTAATTGACTTGTCTTACGTTAGCACATTGAAACAAGTTTTGAACCTGAACATTTTATTATGATTTTACTACTACAGGTGAATACAATGTTCTCTTTTTCACCAACAAAAAAGATACACATTTTACTACCATTTGTAATAACTTATTTGTGTGAAATGGAATTTTCTGTGGTAACCATTATAAAGCATTGATCTCCACTAGTGGTTGACAAAGTATTATGAATATAAAGAGCTGATGAATCAATGTTTTGAGATATTTCACACTAAAATTTGAATCTGCCTATCAAGGTCAATATTTTATAATGCATAAATGTAAATTTTTGAAGAATCTTATCAATCTATCAAAAAATTCATTGCTATTTCATATATTTTAAAATGTCATTATAAAATCTAAAAATATTACTTTTGTTTTTGGAATACAATGTGAGCTAAGGAAATTTGTTGAGTAACCTGTCTTATGAAAAGTGCAGGGGTTAATTTTTATTGTTGTTAAAAATGTTATGGTAGTTCTGGCCAAGATGGCAGAGAGAAGACAGGCACAGTTCTAAAGTCTCCTGATCTTTCCCCATCTATCATATGAAACAAACCTCTTAAAAGAAATCTGACCCACAAAACCCAGAAAGAAAAGACAGGAGAAAGAACATCTACCTCAGGATTTGTCTCCCCCAGCAGCACTGGATGAATTTGGGCAGGTGAGTTTGGGCTCAGAGGAGGATCAGCCCTGGATCAACTAGATTAGCAGCTGAATTGGAACCGGGAGTCTGATGACCTGAGAGCCTGACCTTCTGGATCAGTGGTGGGGCTAGACGCCAGGAGCTTGAGTCAACTAGGGAGCAGAGGCACTAGTGTTGGTACTATCCCTTGGGAGCTTGTGGACAGGGCTGGGGGGAGAGTTCCAGTGCAGGAGAACTGCTGACACCATCCCTGGGCTCCTCTGGTCTGAGGAACTCTGAGTCCATGCCTTCATTACAGCTGAAGCCTCTTCCCAGAACAAACATCTGCAGACTAAGTCTTCCTCAGGACCAGGTGTGTGAGCAGAAAAATCAGCCCAGCTGACAATCTCAAGGAATGACCTCAGGCTAGAGTAAAGCCCACCATTGATTGAAGGCAAAAGAATTCAATAGCTCCAACTCCTCCCTTCAAGCAAAGGTAGAAGACCTCAATCAAGGTCACAGACACTCCAGAGAAAGCAACCAGCACCTCCTACTGGCCAGCTAGAGAAATTGCACTTGGTGAGTAAAGCCTCTAGTGATCCCAAGGCCCTGTGAACCAGCCCCTCCCCCCACTCAAGGTCTTAGCAAAATGAAGAAGGGTCAGCAGAAAGGTGGATCCATAGATAAATTCTTGGAAGGGAAAGACCCTAACTCAGAAAGACCTAGAATCTCTGAGGGGAATATGATCTGGTCTTCAGCACAGAAAGACTTCCTTGAAAAAATAAGGAAAGAGCTTAAAAATCAGCTGGAAAATTTGGGAGAGACAATTAATACCTTACAACAAGAAAACAAATCCTTAGAAAAGTACAATTGGACAAATACAAAAGGACAATAAATCTCTCAGATCCTCAATTGGACAAATACAAAATGAAAATAATTCTCTCAGATCCTCAATGGGCAAATGCAAAAAGAAAATAATTTTCTCAAAACCTCAATTGGTCAAATGGAAAGCTCTTTCAAAAGTAGAATTGACCAATTGGAAAAGGAGTTGCAAAAGGTTAATGAAGAAAACTCCCTCCCCCTGCAAAAAAAAAAGAATGGAGTCTGCAGAAACTAATGACTCCATGAGACAGCAAGAGTCAGTTAAACAAAATAAAAAAATATAAAAAATAGAAGAAAATGTAAAATACCTCATCAACAAAACCACTGATCTTGAGAATAGATCGGTGAGGGGCAACCTGAAAATTATAGGACTTCCTGAAAACATTGAAGAGAAAAAAAAGCCTGGACTTAATATTACAGGATCTAGTAATGGAAAACTGCCCTGATATCATGGAATCAGAGGGCAAAGTAATTATTGAAAGAATACATCAATCCCCTCCAGAGAAAGATCCTAAAATGAAAACACCAAGGAATGTTGTGGCCAAATTCCAGAACTATCAGATAAAAGAGAAAATCCTACAAGTAGCCAGAAAGAAACAATTTAAATATCAAGGAGCCACAGTATGGATCACAAAGGACCTGGCTGCATCAACATTAAGGGATCAAAGGGCCTGGAAGGAGATATTTTGAAGAGCAAGGGAGCTTGGAATGCAGCCAAGAATCTACTTTCCCCAAAGCTGAGCCTTCTTTTCCAAGGAAAAAGATGGACATTTAATGAAATAGAAGAATTCCAAAAATTCCTGATGAAAAGACCAGAGCTAAATAGAAAATTTGGACATCAAACAGGAGGTTCAAGAGACACATGAAAAGGTTAAAAAAAAGGGGGGTGAGTAAAAGGAAAAATAACTGTTATCCAGTAAGTTGAAACTGGCTATATCCCAGCATGGGTAAAAAGATTCTCATAAATCTTGAGAATTGTAACTCTAACAGAGAGAATATACCTAGCCAGAAATGATGGACATTCATGATCTATCCATGAGACTGCTATCTAAAGGGATGTAACTGGCTTTAACCTCACTTGGGAGAAAGATTCTAATAACTCTCAAGAATTTTAACTCTATTAGATAGAATATACTGAACTAGAAGTGACAGATACTCAGAATTTTCTCTGACTCAGATAGAATGATCTAAAAAACTCTACCTCCTTAAAAAGGGGGACAGGAAAGAGATGGGAGGAGGTAGGGGATTGAATGGGGTAAATCTCATTACACTGAGGTACAAAAAACCTATGGTAATAGAGGGGAAGAAGGGAGCAGATGAGAAACACCTGAATCTTCTTCTCATCAGAATTGACTTAAAGTCAACCTATACATACTCAGCTTAGAAACATCTAACCTTTCAAGTATTAAAAGGGGAAAAGGGGAGGGGGGACAGATAAAGGGAAGGGGAGTAGGGGAAAAGGGGGAAATAACAAAAGGAAAGGAAGGGAAAAGGGAAAAAGGGAAAGGGGAAAAGAAAGGGGAAGGGGGTGATATAGGAGAGCAAACACACTGAAAGGGGTGGTATTCAGAACAAAATACTGGGGAATCTGGATAAGGGGGCAAAGGGGGAAAATACAAACAGAGGGAAGATAGCACAGAGGGCAATAAAGAATTAGTAATCATAGCTTTGAATGTGAATGGGATGAACTCTCTCTTAAAATGTAAGTGAATAGCAGAGTGGATTAAAAACCAGAATCCTACAATATGCTGCTGATAAGAAACTCATTTGAAGCAGAGAGATACATATAGAGTAAAAGTAAAAGGTTGGAGCAAAATATATTTTGCTTCAGCTGAAGTAAAAAAAAGGAGGGGTAAGAATCCTTATCTCAGACAAAGCAGCAGCAAAAATAGATAGCCTTAAAAGAGATAAGGAAGGAAACATTATCTTCCTAAAAGGTACCATAGACAATTAAGTTATTTCAATATTGAATATATATACACCCAGTGGGACAGCACCCAAATTCTTAGAGGAGAAGCTGAAAGAATTACAGGAAGACATAGACAGTAAAACTCTACTAGTGGGAGACCCTAACCTCCTGCTCTCAGATCTAGAAAAATCAAATCATAAAATAAACAAGAAAGAAGTTAAGGAGGTAAATAGATTATTAGAAAAAATAGATATGGTAGACTTATGGAGGAAACTGGGGATAGAAAGGAATATGCCTTTTTCTCTGCAGTACATGGAGCTTATACAAAAATTGACCATGTACTAGGACATAAAAACCTAATGATCAACTGCAGAAAGGCAGAAATAGTGAATACATCTTTCTCAGATCACAGTGAAATAATAGCCATATGCAATACTGGGCCAAGGAGATATAGACCCAGAACTAATTGGAAACTGAATAACCTTATTTTAAAAAATGAGTGGACCAAAAAACAAATTATAGAAAGAATTAACCATTTTATCCTAGATAATGACAATAATGAAACAACATACCAAAACCTATGGGATTCATTCAAAGAGACTCTCAGGGGATATATTATAGCACTAAATGCTTACATGAATAAATTAGAGAAAGAGGAAATCAATGAACTAAACATGCAAATCAAAAAATTAGAGAAAGAACAAATTAAAAATGCCCAATTAAATACCAAATTAGAATTCTAAAAAATTAAAGGAGATATTAATAAAATAAAAAGCAAAAAGTCTATTGAATTAATAAATAAAACGAAAAGTTGGTATTATGAAAAAAAACCAATAAAATTGGTAAAACCTCTGGTCAATTTGATTAAAAAAAAGAAAGAAGAAAACCAAAGTGCTAGTATCATAAATGAAAAAGGTGAACTCACCACCAATGAGGAGGAAATTAAAGTAATAATTTGAGGATTATTTTGCCCAACTCTATGCCAACAAATTTAATAATTTAAGTGAAATGGATGAATATTTACAAAAATATAAGTTGCCCAGGTTAAATGAAGAAGAGATTAAATACCTAAACAGCCCTATCTCAGAAAAAGAAATTCAACAAGCCATCATTGAACTCCCTAAGAAAAAATCTCCAGGGCCTGACAGATTCACAAGTGAATTCTACCAAACATTTAAGGAACAATTGGTTCCAATTCTATATAAACTCTTTGGAAAAATAGGGAAAGATGGAACTCTGCCTAACACTTTGTATGAAACCAATATGGTGCTGTTACCTAAACCAGGAAGAGTTAAAACAGAGAAAGAAAATTATAGATCTATTTCCCTGATGAATATAGATGCAAAAATCTTAAATAAAATCTTAGCAAAACGATTACAACAAGTTATCACTAGGATAATACATTATGATCAAGTAGGATTTATCCCAGGAATGCAGGGTTGGTTCAATATTAGGAAAACTGATAGTATACTTAATTATATCAACCACAATTCTATCAGAAATCATATGATCATATCAATAGATGCTGAAAAAGCTTTTGACAAAATACAGCATCCATTCCTACTAAAAACACTAGAGAGTGTAGCAATAAATGGACTGTTCCTTAGAATAATTAGTAGTATCTATCTGAATCCATCAACAAGCATTATATTCAATGGGAAGAGGCTAGAGGCATTCACAATAAGATCAGAGGTGAAACAAGGGTGCCCATTATCACCACTACTGTTCAATATTGTATTAGAAATGTGAGCGTCAGCAATTAGAGAAGAAAAAGAAATTGAAGGAATTAGAATTGGGAAGGAAGAGACAAAACTCTTACTCTTTGCAGATGACATGATGGTCTACCTAGAGAATCCCAAGAAATCATCCAAAAAACTACTGGAAACAATGAGCATTTTTAGCAAAGTTGCCGGTTGTAAAATAAACCCTCATAAATCCTCAAATTTTCTATATATGTCTAGTAAGGTACAGCAGGAAGAGCTAGAAAGAGAAATCCCATTTAAAGAAACCTCAGACAATATAAAATACTTGGGAGTCTATTTGCCAAGACAGACTCAGAATCGTTTTGAAAACAATTATAAAACACTTGTCACACAAATTGAATCAGATTTAAATAACTGGGCAAATATCAACTGCTCATGGATAGGTAGAGCTAATATAATAAAAATGACAGTTCTACCAAAACTAAACTATCTGTTTAGTGCCCTACCAATCAAAATTCCAAAAAATTACTTTAATGTGTTAGAAAAAATTGTAAGTAAATTCATATGGAGAAATAAAAAGTCAAGAATTGCCAGGAGCTTAATGAAAAAAGGTGCAAAAGAAGGTGGCTTAGCCCTACCTGATCTAAAATTATATTATAAAGCATCAGTCATCAAAACTGTTTGGTATTGGCTAAGAAACAGAGTGGTGGACCAGTGGAATAGACTAGGTGTAAAAGCAGGAGATGATTATAGTAATCTGCTGTTTGATAAACCCAAAGAGTCCGGCGATTGGGATAAAAACTCCCTCTTTGATAAAAACTGCTGGGATAATTGGAAGTTAGTATGGAAGAAACTTAGATTAGACCAACACCTAACACACTTTACCAAGATTAGATCCAAATGGTTACAGGACTTAGACATAAAACAATACTATAAGCAAATTAGAAGGTCAAGGACTAGTTTACCTGTCAGATCTATGGAAAGCGGAGCAGTTTATAACTAAGGAAGTATTGGAGAACATTACCAAAAAACAATTAGATGATTTAGATTACATTAAATTAAAAAGCTTTTGCACAGATAAAAACCATTGTAACCAAGATCAAAAGAAATGTAGTAAATTGGGAAACAATCTTTACAACTAATGATTCTGATAAAGGACTCATTTCTAAAATATACAGAGAACTGAGTCATATTTTTAAAACAAAAAGCCATTCCCCAATTGACAAATGGTCAAAGGATATGCAAAGGCAATTTACAGATGAGGAGATCAAAGCAATCCATAGCCATATGAAAAAATGCTCTAAATCATTAGTTATTAGAGAAATGCAAATTAAAGCTTCTCTGAGGTACCACCTCACACCTCTCAGATTGGCCAATATGACCAGAAAGGATAATGATCATTGTTGGAAGGGTTGTGGGAAATCTGGGATACGATTACACTGTTGGTGGAACTGTAAACTCACGCAACCCTTCTGGAGAGCTATTTGGAACTATGCCCAAAGGGCAACAAAAATGTGCATACCCTTTGACCCAGCAATACTACTACTGGGTCTATATCCTCAGGAGATGATGAAAAAGGGTAAAAATATCACTTGTAGAAATAACATTTATAGCAGCCCTGTTTGTGGTGGCAAAGAATTGGAAATCAAGTAAATGTCCTTCAATTGGGGAATGACTTAGCAAATTGTGGTATATGTTTGTCATGGAACACTATTCTTCTATTACAAACCAGGAGGGATGGGATTTCAGGGAAGCCTGGAGTGATTTGCATGAACTGATGCTGAGTGAGATGAGCAGAACCAGAAAAACACTGTATACACAAACAGCAACATGGGAGTGATGATCAACCTTGAAGGACTCGTTCATTCCATCAGTGCAAAATCGGGAACAATTTTGGGCTGTCTGCAAAGAAGAGTGCCATCTGTATCCAGATAAAGAGTTGTGGAGTTTGAACAAAGTTCAAGGACTATTCCCTTTCATTTAGGAAAAAAAAAGCAGCTATCATATTGCGTGATCTTGTTACCTCTTAGACTTCTTATCTCTTCTTTAAGGATATGATTTCTCTCTCATCACACCCAATTTGGATCAAGGTACAACATGGAAACAAAGTAAAGATTGACAGATTGCTTTTTGTGGGGGGGTGGGGGGAAGGAAGTGAGATTGGGGGGAAAATTGTAAAACTCAAATAATATCTTTAACAAAATAAATCAAAAATAAAAAACACCAAAAAAAGTTATGGTATAACCACATAAAGTTCTGAAATATCAGACTTGATTTCTCCCTATGTCCAAGAAATGGGGTCAGTTATCCTGCATTATGAGCAGGATGATGTCACAAGAACTGTCTCTATCTAGACTTATTTGTTTGAATGTGTCAATGAAAGGAAGAAATGGCATGAGAGCACTCTGGTGAAATTTTATTGTTTTCTTTCCCCTTGTGACTATTGTATAGAACACTGGCCTTGGATTCAGGTGGACAGGAGTTCAATTCTGGCCTCAGACACTTGACTCTTACTAGCTTTATGACCTTAGACAAGTCACTTAACCCTGATTCCCTCACATCCAAGGCCATCTACAGGCACCATGATCCAAATCTGGCCATTCGTTCCATTTGGCTCAGGAGGAGAAAGTAGAATTGGTGACTTAGCACAGCATACACCTCACTCAAATCCAATTCACTTGCTTGTCATGGCATAACCTTTCTGATGTCATGGTCTTCTTTGAAAATGGAGGACAAACATTATTATAAAGAAAGTAGAAAAGAAGAACCATTGGATTTGGAGTGAAATAATTTGTGTTGCAATTTCTGATTCAATATCTAGTAGCTGTGGTGCCTTGGAAAAATCATTTAATCCTTCTAGGTTTCAGTTTCTAAACTTTTAAAATGAGAAGTCAGGATGAAATAAATGACCTTTAAGAGCTCTTTTAACTCTAAACCTCTTCCATTTCTAAATCTTCCTGTTGTTCTATACTAAGTGAATTTTTAGGATAGCATACCCCAGGTTAGTTTTTCCAGAAATAATGCATCAATATCCTAAAGACCTGATTTTCCCTTACCTTTTTTATTCCTGATTCCCATACAATAATATACCTATTCACATATTCCTATTTCCATCACACTTTTCAAGGATTTGTCTTTCTAGTATTGTGAAATGGAAACTCTGAGCTGTGAAATTTGCCTTAGAACTTCACTTTTGAAGGCACTGAAGAACTTGGTTGTACTTCCCTGCTTTCATTTCTACCCTTTTCTTCCTCTACTCATTATCTTCTCTAGATGCTTCAGTTTTTTCTTCTCCCTCTCTATTCTTTGCATCTTATTTCATATTACTTCTTATGAGTGAAGTAGCTTGTTACTAAGTTAAGTGCTCTCTTGTTTTCCCTAAAATGTTTCCTGAAAGGCTGAGAAGTGCCTCAGTGTCTCAAAACATTCTCCCTGTTTTTGCCAGTTGGAAGAAAATGAAAACTAAAAGAAAATACAAAAAAGCATGTTTGCTTCAAAAAAGAAAGTAGTTTTATTTGTTGATGAAAACCATAAGAAAAAAATAGAGAAAGTGATTTTTATATAGGCTGTGGTCCAGAGTTCTACCCAAGGACGTTGGGCTTAGAGAGAGCAGATCAAATATTATACCTGACCTATAGAATAGTAACCTTCTGCCTTACTCTTTGGCTTTCTATCCCCAGTCTGAATTTCAATCTCCAAAGAAAAGTTTGGGTATAGCTTGTGGTTAGATTTCCCCAAATATGGGTAATGAATGCAATCACTAAAATAAAGACACTGAATGTTCATTATGGATGTCAGGTGCAATATTGAGTGAGATTTTCTATGAAAATATTTCCATATGTGATATTTTCATTATTAAAATGTGAAATATGTATTACAACTGATATTATACTGTTACTTTATTTTTTATGCTTTATTTATTTTATATTATTAAAATAATCTTGTTGTGAAAGTAAACATAACCCCTCCACCCCCAAACAGGATAAGAGAAACCTCAGGAGAAGTGAAGTGAGAGGAAAAAAATGTACTTCATCTGTGTTCAGATTCCATCGACTGTCTCTGAGATCAGTTGTCTTCTTTATCATAAATGCACCAGAGAAGTTGCTTTGATATTTTCCCCACAGCTGTATTTCTATCCATTCTATTCCTCCCCACTTACATTTATTCTTTTCTCTCTCTCCTGCACCTTGTCCATATATACTCCTTTTAACTGCTCTTATACATGAGAAAGTTCATATGAGTTATCAGTATATTCTTTCCATGCAGAAATACACATAGTTAAATATCATTAAATCTCTCTTAATTAGTCCTTCCTGTCCACTCTATGCTTCAGCTGAGTCCTGTACTTGGAGATCAAACTTTCTGTTCAGTTCTGGTCATTTCAACAGGAAAGTTTGAAGGTCCCCTATTGCATTGAAATTTCATCTTTTGGGGTGGCTAGGTGGCACAGTGGATAGAGCACTGGCCCTGGAGTCAGGAGTATCTGAGTTCAAATCTGGCCTCAGACACTTAATAATTACCTAGCTGTGTGGCCTTGGGCAAACCACTTAACCCTGTTTGCCTTGCAAAAACCTAAAAAAAAAAAGAAAAAAAGAAAAGAAAAGTTCATCTTTTCTCTTGAAAGAGGATGTTCAGTTTTGCTGGTTTGCTGGTAGTTGATTCTCAGTAGTAATCCAAGCTCTTTTGCCTTCTGAAATGTCATAATCCAAACCCTATGTGCCCTTAAAGTAGATGCTGCAAAATCCTGTGTAATCCTGATTGTAATGCCACAGAGTTGAATTGTTTGTTTCTGGCAGCTTTTAGTATTTTCCCTTTGACTTGGGAGTTTGGGAATTTGACTATAATATTCCTGGAGTTTTTTTTTTTGTGTGTGTCTTGTTCAGGAGGTAATTGGTGCATTCCCTCAATTTCTATTTTACCCTCTGCTTCTACGATCTCAGGGCAATTTTGCTGCATTTTTTCCTTGAAAAAATGAAATCGAGGTTCTTTTCCTGGTCATGACTTTCAGGTAGCCCAATAGTTTTTTTCTTTTTTTTAGCGTTATTTTATTTTATTTTTTTTATTACATGCAAAGATAGTTTTCAGACTTCATCTTTTTATAAGCTTTTATATTTCACAGTTTCCTCCCTCTCTTCCCATCCCCTCTTCATGATAGTGAGTTGTCTGATATGGGTTGTACATGTAAAAAACGTTTCAGATATTTTCATATTAATCAAAATATTGACTTAGCAATCATACCTTTGGAGTTAGAGGATCCTGATTCAAATCCTGCCTCTGCCATTTGCTTCCTAAGTACTTTTTTTTGTAATGATTTTTATATTATTTTTTTTAATTCTCATTTTGTACAAATTTTTTTTACATTAATAAAATATTCTTGTTTAAGAGTAAACAAAATACCCCTCCCCCCATGAATATAGACTTGCTTGGGCGATAAAGTAAAGGGGAGAGGAAAAAAATTAAAATTAAAAAATAGTAATAATTGTAGGTATGGCCAGGTGGCACAATGGATGAAGTACCAGCCCTCGAGCCACGAGCACCCGAGCCCACATCCAGCCCCGTAGACCCAACAATCACCCAGCCATGTGACATGCAAGCCACCTGATCCCCACTGCCCTGCAAAAACCAAAAAGAAGGAAAAAAAAGACCCAAAATAAAATAAAATAGTAATCATAGTAGCGGTGGCTGGGTGGCAGACAGAGCATTGGCCCTTGAGCCAGGAGCACCCGGGTCCAAATCCAGCCTCAAACACCCAAAGATCACCCTGCTATGTGGCCCCAGGCAGGCCACCCAGCCCCATTTGCCCTGCACCCTCCCCTAAATAATAATAAAAAATGCACTTCAGTCTTTGTTCCAACACCAACAACTGTCATGGGTGGATCGCATTCTTTATGGTAAGTCCATCGCAAAAGTTGCTTCCTTATTTTTCCAACATTGCCATTGCTGATCGCAACTCCCTCCATTCTTATTTCTCCACTACCATGTACGCTATTTTCTCTCTCCTTTCACTCTGACTCTGCTGTAGGGTCGCTGAGTGGTGCAGCAGACAGATCCCTGGTCCTGGGGCCAAGAAGCCCTGAGCCCCCATACCACCCCTTAGGCCCAGAATCCACCTGGCCCTATGGTCCTGGACAGTCCTTCCATTCCCAGCCCCTTGCAAGAAGTAAAAAAAAGAAAATGTGTTATATCTGACCAGTCTCCTGCCATGGTCCATCCTCTCCTCCTTTATTCACTTCCCCCTTCCTCCTGCTCCCCCCTCCTTCTTACTCCAGATGCCTATACCCCATTGAGTATATATGCTGTTTCCTCTCCTAGTCACTTCTGATGAGATCAAAGTTTCCCTCATTCACCCTTGCCTCCCCCTTCCATGTCATTGCAGTAGTTCATTGTAATAAAGAAAAAAACTTATTATATGAAATATCTTGGCCTATTCCCCCTCTCCTATTCCTTTCTCCCATTTCATTTCCCTTTTTTTCCTATTGACTCCATTTTACACCATATTTTATCTTCGAATTCAGCTTTTTCCTGTGCTTCAACTATAAAAGCTCCCCCTACCTGCTCTATTAACTGAGAAGGTTCATATGAGTATTATCAGTGTCATTTTTCTACGCAGGAATACATGCAGTTCATCATCATTAAGTCCCTCATATTTCCCCCCTCTCCTCCAATCTCCATGCTTCACCTGAGTCCTGTATCTGAAGATCAGACCTTGTGTTCAGCTCTGGCCATTCCAAAAGGAACATTTGAAATTCCCCTGGTTCATTGAAAGTCCATCTTTTTCCCTGGAAGAGAACATCCAGCCTTGCTGGGTAGTTCATTCTTGGCTGCATTCTAAGGTCTTTTGCCTTCAGGTATATTATATTCCAAGCCCTACGAGCTTCCAATGTAGTTGCTGCTAAGTCCTGTGTGATCCTGACTGCAGCTCCATGATATTTGAACTGTGTCCTTCTGGCTGCTTGTAATATTTTCTCTTTGACTTGGGAGTTCTGGAACTTGGCTATGATATTTCTAGGGGTTGTTTTTTTGGGATCTCTTTCTCGGGGGGATCGGTGGATTCTCTCCATTTCCATTTTGCCCTCTGCTTCTAGAATATCAGGGCAATTTTCCTGTAGTAATTCTTTGAAAATGATGTCAAGGCTATTTTCCTGATCATGACTTTCAGGTATTCCAATAATTTTTAAATTATCTTTTCTAAGTCTGTTTTCCATATCAGTTATTTTTTCAATGAGATATTTCACATTTTCTTCTAATTTTTCATTTTTTTTTTGTTTTGAAGTATTGATTCCTGATTTCTGTTAAATTCATCAATCTCCCTGAATTCTATTCTTTGTCTGAATGATTTGTTCTCCTTTGAGAGTTTTATTATCTCTTTTTCCATCTGGCCAATTTTGCTTTTTAAGGCGTTCTTCTCCTCAATAACTTTTTGAACTGTTTTACCAATTTGACCTAAGCTGGTTTTTAGCATGCTATTTTCTTCAGCATTTTTTCGATTTCCTTGACTAAGCTGCTGACTTCATTTTCATGTTTTTCCTGCATCTCTCTCCTTTCTTTGCCCAGTTTTTCTTCCAACTCCCTCATTTGATTTTCAAAGCCTTTTTTGAGCTCTGTCATAGCCTGAGCCCAATTTCTGTTTTTCTTGGAGTCTTTAGATGCAGGAGCTTGTGCTTCCTCATCTTCAGACTGAGTATTTTGATCCTTCTTGGGCTCATATGCAAAATATTTCTCAATGGTCTTCCTCTTGTTTCTCTACTTGCTCATTTTCCCAGCCTGGGCCTGGTTTTTGGTTGCTTCTTGAGCTTTTGGGACACTCCCACAAGGGTCTCAGTGTGTGAGGGTCTGTCCTCCCTCCTGGTCTGTGAATGACCATAAGCACCCCCCTCTGCCATGGGGCTGAGGTTGGGGGGCCCTGCTGTTCTATGGGGGGCCTAGACTGTAATCAGGATCTGAATGTGGTCAGAGCCCCAGAGTCCTGGGGCAGAGGACAGAGCTCTGCAGTCTCGCTCTTCACTCCCCTCCCTCAGCTCAATGGGCTCATGCCCCGGAGGCTCCTGCTTACCGGCTCTGCCTGCTTCTGTTTCCAGATCTGGGTTGCTGAAAGACCAAGCTGGTTGCTGTGTGCCCTGGGGGCTGGGCTCCATGTGCTCACTCTGGCAGAGGTCCCCCACTGTTTCCCCGCTTTGTGCCCAGTGCTCCTCGGGGTATAGCTCAGGAGACTCCTCCGCTGCTGTGAACCATGGCTCCCAGCGCTCTGGGGCTGCCTCCGGGAGGCTGAAGTTCTTTCGCTCTGGCAGCCCACCCCTCTGGTGGTTGCCCCTCTGACCCTGGGGAGCAGAGCCTTTCTGCTGTTTTCCAGGTTACCTTGAGTAGGAGAACTGCCTCACTGGGTCCCTTTGTGGGTTCTGTCTCTTGAAAGTTTAGTTAGAGTCCTTAGTTTCAAGTTTTATCAGAGAGCGCCTAAGATTCGATCCCTTCTTCTTGTCGCCATCTTGGCTCCGCCCCCAATAGTTTTTTAAATTACTTTCTGGATCTATTTTCTAGGACAGTTGTTTTTCCAATGAGATATTTCACATATTCTTCTAATTTTTCATTCTTCAGTATTGCTTTATTGCTTCAGGCATCAGGTTCCTTTAGCTCTATTCTACATTTGAAGGAGTTATTTTCTTCAGAGAGCTTTTTAATCTCCTTTTCCAGCTGGCCAATTCTTCTTTTTAAGACATTCATCTCCTCATTTGCCTTTTAGGTTGCTTTTTTCCATTTGGCCTAAACTGGTTTTTAACATGTTGTTTTCTTCAGTATATTTTGTATCCCTTTCACCAAGCTGCTGACTTGATTTTCATGATTTACCTGCATTGTTCTCATTTCTGTTCTCAATTTTTTCCCTCTACCCCCATTACTTGTTTTTAAAAGTCTTTTCTTAACTCATCCATAGACTGAGCCCATTTCCTATTACTCTTGGAGGCTTTGGATACAGATGCTTCAGCTTTGTCATCTTCTGAGTGTATATTTTGATCCTCCATGGGACCAAAGTAATTTTCTATGGTCTGGTGTCGAGTCCGGAGGAGGGAATCCAGGCCGACATCAATATGATGCATAAGCTGGTTCGTTTATTGATCACAGGATACATACTTTTATACTCTACATTTACGTAACCAATTACATAAGCATTTTAGCAAGCATTTTTTTCACATGCATATCCTTGTGTATGTCTTAGGTGATTGTTTTGAGAACCAAACAGTGTTTTGCTAAACAGAGAGAAGATTGTTTTGAGAACCAAACAGTGACTTGATAAACAAAGTGCAGAAGGTAATTATCTCAGAATGCGCTATCTATCTGGGCCTGGGAATGTACCTCCTAGCTCACACATGCAGCTACTCCCTTGTCTAAGCTCTGAAGCACATCTTGCTTGTTAAAGCACATAACTATTTCTGTGTTAGCCCTTCATAGCTCTTAGCCTGGAATACATATGACACAACAGTCAGGTTCTTCTTTTTCTGGTGTTCGCTCATTTCCTCAGCCTAGGATTGATTTGCTACACTTCCAAGGCTATGGGGGATTTTGGACACCCCAATAGACACCTTAATTCTTCTAAGGTCTCCTGAGAGGTTCACATTGCTCTTTTAGCCTGTTCTCTGGTCTATGGATGACTATAAGCACACCCCTCTACCCTGGAGCTGTGAGGAGGTTCCCTGCTTTTCTGTGGTGGAATGGGGGCCCAAACTGTGACCTGGATCTGAGTGTGGGCAAATAGCAGAATCCTGCCCTAGGGAGAACAGAGAGACTTCTGAAGTCTCTCCCCACCCCCTTAATGTTTGTGGGCTGCACTCTGGGACTGCTGGGTGGTTCTTCAAGTTCCCACTACAGGGCTGCTCTGAGGCTGGTGCTAGTTGGGGCTCCATGCTCACTCTGGTAAGCAAAGTTCTCTCACCACCCCTTCAAGCCATCCTGGTGATCCCTGGGCCAAGAGGTCTGGAAACTACCCTCTCTGTCAAAGACCCAGGTGCCCCCAGGGAACCAGTTGTCCCATGGGCTTTTCCTGGAAGGCTAGAGCAGGTTTGCTCCCATCTGGCTGTGCTGTGGCTCTTTCTAATCCCCGGTCCTAGTGAAACAGACCTTCCTTTCCTGCAGAGCTTCTAAGCTGTCTTGGACTGGGAAATTCTATCTTTCTGGGGGTTCTGCCCCTCTAAATTTTGGCTAAAGTCATAATTTGATGGGTTTTGGAATTTTTTTAGGGGGGTGATGAGTTGCTGGGAATTACTTCCCTAATGCCACCATCTTAGCTCCTGATGCTTTCATTATATATTTTATTTCTACTTAGTTTTGGTCCCAAGGAATGTATATGTTTCTTAGACTCATGACCTGAAACATAACCACAGAGGGTACACAGACATCTATAGTGTTCTGGGATGGAGCTGCAATAAGAAAACACTGAGGATTTGTAAGAAGGAAAGTTATATGATCAGATCTCTAGTAGAAGACTATTATGTTGAGTACAGATTTATCGAAAAGAAGTTGGGAGCAAACAGACCCATTAGGAATTGGCTACAACCATACAGACTTCAACTTTTAACTTTTCTAAAACAAAATCATGAAGGAAAGGGAAGAGGAAGAACTTATTTCAGAGTCTTGACAATTAGCAACAGATCTATATCATCCCTACTGTCAGACTCTGATAGAAATAGTCCAGCACCTTAATCCCAAGAGCTCTAAGAAAGCAGAAAATTTCAGACTACTGGACAGACTCTACCCCATAATATTGAGAGGACTAATCAAGGTAGAGAAAGGGTCTGCCAACCTTGACAACACCCATACCAACTAATGACCAATTGATACCAATGGACAGGTAAGCCCCAAGTTTTGAAAATAATTGTCCCCCCAAGTCCTTGAATGCCACCTCTCTTTCTACGTATATCACCCGGGGAACCGACTCTTGGAATCAATGCTTCTGCAGGTACTGCAGCACCCTCTTCCTCAACAGTCTGTTATGTTTTAGCTAGTGAAGATTCATAAAAGAAAGTCCTCACTATTAGAGACCTTTTCTACCATGACATAAGAGATGGAAATACATTAAATAATATCTACTATCATCTGTTTTATGTTTGTACTGTGAGGACCTTGGAGTCTTTTCAAATGATTAGTTACTGAAACCTCTGGTATATGTTGTATTTTCCATTATAATGTGATATACTAGAGAGCAAGGATTTCTTCTTTTTCACCATGTTCTCAATTCATACATTCTCCAATTTCTTAGTGTAAATTAAGAATATTAAACTTATGTACAAATGATATTCTTTATCACTGGAGACAAATTCCACAAAATAAAATAATTCTTTGATGTTTGAAGTGACATATAAAGTCATCTGAGTACATTAAGGAATTACTAAGATTTTGGTTCAACTCCTCATTTAATTTGCAAGGTAGACTTTGTTCTACTCAGGAGAAATGTTAATAGATTACTAGGCAGAAACTAGTAACACATTACTAGGCAGAAAATGAACTCAAACTGCCCACCATGAAAAATTATTTATTTTTCTAAAAATTTTAACATAATGATGATAATGTTTTAAATAGAAAACTGTTCTCCTTGTAGATATCGTATGATTCAACATCCTTATATTTGAATATATTGTATATAGTTGTAGTTCATGACTAAATCATGAGTGTTTTGTTCAGGATCTTTAAGGATCAGCAATGATTTATCCTAAATTGCCATCCCTCAGTTTCTGTAAACAAATCTGTATGACTTAGCAGTTTGTTTTGTGCTTCTTCAGGGATCACTGGGATGGCTTGACCGGGTGATGAGAGAACTCTGTCCACCAGAGTGAGCATGGAGTTCCTATGTGGTTGAACTCATATGAATTTTGTCCATGGAGACCCTTTTGGGTTCATTTTTTGGATTGTAATCATTTTACAATTGAAAATTAAAGCATTATGAAGTAATCTCTGTCTTTATGGACCCACTGAAATCATTCTTAATAAAGTACTTATAGGAGGTGAAAAAAGGAATGTGATATAATATATCCTATTACCATACAGTTTTGATTTTCTTAACTAGATATTTTATTCAGGGCTTTTTCTTACCCATAGTTTGGACTGAGTATTTGTGAATTTTGTGAATTTGCATCTATTAAAATCATTGTGCTAAATTTAAAAAATAATTTCTATTAAAAGAAAATAGAAAAGGATAAAGGAGAGAAAAAATCAGCAAATTTAATCTATATAAAATATCTGAAAATGTATGCAGTGTCCTCCTTTCCATGGATCTTCCTCTTTTGCAAAGGAGTTGGGGAAAGTGTCTTCTCATATTTCTTCTGGGGGGAGTCACATTTGGTCTTTTTAATTCTTAAACATTTAATTCCAATTGATTTGTGGTTGTTCTTTCCATTTCCATTATTTTGGTATATAATGTGTGTGTGTTTTTAAATCTGTTTACCTCGCTCTGCATTAGTTTATGTCTTTCTATGCTTCTCTGTTGTTATAATTACTGCTCCTGTCAGAATAGTAATAATTCATTACATCCATGTTTAGCCATTTCCCAGTTGATGGATATTTACTTTATTTATAATTCTCTGCTATCATAAAGAGTACTGGAAAAAAATTTAGTGTCTAAGGGACATTTTTCTCATTGATGACTTCCTTGAAGCATAGCCTAATAGTGGAACCTCTGAGTCAAATCATATAGAAACTCACTTTGGTTGCCTAATTAATCATTTTTTTTTTTGCATAATACAGACAGATAAGTGGCACAATTAACTTGGAATCAGGAAGATCTGTATTCACATCCTACCTACCTCAAATACTTACTAGTTGTGTGAACCTAAACAAGTCACTCAATCATTCTCAGTCTCAGTTTCTACATCTGTAAAAATGGGAATAAGAACAGTAATTATCTCATGGGTTTTTAAGTGAGGATCAAAAGAGATAAAATATACTTTGTAAGTCTTAAAACACTATATAAATGATTATTCTATTATTAACTACCATTAGAATTCTAAGTTTCTTTACAAAATAGTCATACTGATTTATACCTCTACCAGCAATGATCTGATGGACCTGTCTAACCCCGCAAATCCTCATTTATTTATCACTTTTCACAAGAATTTGTAAGGTAATCTTATTCAGCTTCCTGATGTCTTGATCTGCAGAGACTAAGACTTGTACTTAAGGATGATTACTTTACTACTGGAGAATAATTATTTTATTAGGAGACTTTTGAGAGTTTGTGAGGACAGGAGAAAACATCTGTTCCACTGTATTGTTAATTCATATGACCGTTGCATATAGTTTCACAACATATTCAGTCATTACCACTTTTTTGATAACTTCTTATGTTTTTCTAGATGAGAACAAAGCATTTGTAGGTATCATTTTCATCCATTGGTTCAAAATAATGTCTAAATTCAAGCTGGAAGCTTTAGTCTTTATTTTTCCTTTGTGTATATTAAGAATTTTCACTTATCAAGTCCAAGTAACATTTTGATAGCTTAAGAGAAAAATTCTACATAATGGAGTTATTTAATTTATTTTTAGTGGAATTGTATTAACCTGATTTCATCTATTCATGTGAAAAGTGATTAATAAGATAATTTATCTTCAATTCTTGCTTAATTTGTGATCTATATTTAATTCTATTTAGAAAAAATGATAGCCTTATTTTTATTATTATTGTTCTCATGACCATGTACAATTCTTCAGTTCTCTGAATCTGGTTCATCACCTTAAAAGAAGGATAATGTGTAATTGTACCACCTACCTCATTGGGTATTTATAAGTTAAAACATCTTGTAAAATTAAAAATATAATAAAATATAAGTTATTCTTATTGTATTTTATTAAAATTATTTTCAGTAAAATGCTCAACAAATTTTTGGCTTAAAATCAAATGGACTAAAGGATTTGAAAGTCCTTTGAAAACTTAAGGAAATCGTGTATATCAAAGAGATTTTTTTAATCTGATTTTTTATATCTTTCAGCAATAAGCAGAGGAATTTCAAAGTCTATATAATTAAGCAGTTTTCTTTTGAGATGATCATATCACCAACACTACACCCTCAGGATACACATTTGAAAATGAAATATATCTTTCCTTGGGTTTTGATTTAGACACAGAACATCATTGCCTTTTTCACACAGTCACTATGACCTATGTCAGTGCCACTGAACAAGCTCATACCTGAGTCTTGTAGCCATCCAATTGGAAGGAGTATGTTCCAGGTTTTCTTAATATCCATTTCTAAAGTATTTCTTAATTAACTTTCTATTGCTGACAATAACATGACTTGTCATTGTTTTCTAAGTGAGAGTTAACTTTTTTCCTTGCTATTTTTGCTTTAGCTTTTAAAATCCCTTGTTGTTGTAGTTATTGTTCAGTAATTCAGCTGTGACCTATTTTTGTGACCCCATGCACCATAGCATGCCAGGCCCGTCTATCTTCCACTATCTCCTCAACTCTGCCCAAATTCATGTTGATTGCTTGCATGATTAGATTTCTTAGAATTTTTAAAGCTTGGTTCAAACTCCTCTTCCATGAAACCTTTTGTGCTGTAAGTACTTCCTATATTTGTTCCCCAATGTTACCTTGCCTTTTTTTTGAACATAAATAAATGTGAATTAATATTCATAATCACATATGTATTGTTTTCCTATCCACAGACTATAACTTCTTTGAAAATGGCCACTGTTTCATTTTTGCTTTTGCAGTCATGGTGACGTACTTAGCCTTAAAACTAAGGAAATCTATCTTACCTCTGACACATTTTGGTTGTGAGACCCCTAGGCAAATCATTTAAACTTTCAGAACTGTAAAGAACTCTCAAAGACTATAACTTACAGAGAAGGCGCCACTTTGCTTTGCTAAAGGGAGTTTTCTCATTTCGAAGTTTCCTATAATGACGAAATCTCATTTCCTTTATCTCAGTATCTGTCACTTAGTAGGTTTCAAATAAATCTGTGTTGACTGATTATTA
Source organism: Macrotis lagotis (assembly GCF_037893015.1). Classification (NCBI taxonomy): domain Eukaryota; kingdom Metazoa; phylum Chordata; class Mammalia; order Peramelemorphia; family Peramelidae; genus Macrotis; species Macrotis lagotis. The sequence continues at coordinate 195,416,685 of NC_133662.1, forward strand.
ACAGAAGTATTAGTATCTTCCTTCTTTTCCTATAGTTCATCAAGTGCCAGTAAGAGAAGTTTGATAAATAAGTCCTCTCATATTGACATTATTAATTCATTGATCTCTCCTAAATGGTCCAACCAATTATTGAAAGCAATTATGGAATAACTCAACAAAGTTACTAGTCTTACACCTAAATTAGACCAAATAAAGAGCAAAAGGATATTTTGTATATAAAAATATTTATTACATTTCTATTTGTGGTGGCAGAAAAGTCTGGAGACTGAAAAATGTCTGAATAGGATATGTTGTATGAATGTGATAGCATACTATTGTTCTTTAAGAAATAGAAAAATAGGTGATTTCAAAGACATAGAAAGAGATATAAAATTGATTCAGAGTTAAGTAAGCAGAATCAGAAGCTTCAGAAAAGTTTATACTATAATATCAATATACAAATTAAAAATTTTGAAGAATTTTATAAATTGATGAAGAATGAAATGAGCAAAATCATAACAATTTATGCAATAATAACACTGTAAGAACCAAATAGATTTAAAATATCTGAGAACTATTATCAATATGGCTATATGTGATTCCTGAGAGTCAATGATTCATTACTGAGGAGTGTTTGATTTAGGGTGTGAATGAAATATATAAAACTTTGTGTGCAGTCCTTGAGGGAATTTGTTTTATTTCAGTATGTGTAGTTTTTATTAGAATTTTTTCCTTTTTTAATGAAGTGGGAAGTGGAAGAGAGAGAAAATAGGTGGTTTTTAGCCTTTTTTTAAAAAAAGGAGAGGTGAGGGGTGCTATAGATATGCACTTTCATATACAGTCATTATATTATTAATTTTATTCTTAAAAGAGATCTTTTACAGAAGGAAAATGATTTATGAATGTTCTTAAATTAAAAACATGAAATATAAATAAACATTAACAAAAGAAACAAGATTTTTAATTTAGAATATTTTGCAAAACTAAATTTTGAAAGGGATATAGATAAACTAGATTATGTACAGGAATGAGCAATTAGAATGATGGCAGACCTGTAGGGTATGTGAAACACAACTAAAGGAACCTTGAGTATCTTTGGTCTAGAAAAGAAAATTCTATGGAAGGGAGTCAACTTAATAATTATCTGAAAGGTTTAAATGAATTGTTGTTTAGAAGGGAAATTGGAACCATTTTGCTTGCCTTCCAGAAAGTAGAACCAGGTTCAATGGGTTGTAGTTGCAGGAGGAAGCTTTAGACTTTGAGGTAAGGAAAATATTTTTAAGAATTACTCAAAAATGGAAAGGGCTGATCTGCAGGTAGTAAATTTCCCACCTTTGGACACCATTATTTAGGGAATGAATGGTAGTATTGTGGAGGTTATTTCCATTCAGAAATCATATAATAACTCCAGTTACTTGTACTTAACTCCCTGTTGTTTTAAAGCTCCTAGTTTTGCTTATATTGCTTTCATGACAATACAGCATTAATTTTGTGGTAATCAAAAATTAGAAATGAGATGGGTATCAGGTGGAGCATGATTGAAGAAAACATGATATGTGGACATAAAGAAATGTTATTGGGCAGAATAGCATATAAACAGAGAACATAAAAAATTTAGAGAAATATGGGGAAACATATGAATCAGAGTATTTTATTAAATGACCTGTGAGGTCCCATCCAACTCTAGCTCTATGATATGATCCTTTCATAAATTTTCAATCAACAATTTAACTACAACTCTGAAGAATCTTTTACTTTTTTCCCCTAACCATTTTCTCTTCTCATTCTAAACCCATGAGCCAGAAATTACTTGTAATATGTCACAGCCTACTTGTACTAACCATGGGTATTTCCAATGCCATTTGGATTGCCTGCAATTTTTGCTCTTCCAAGTTTGTATTGGTAAATAATTCTAAGCCAGAGTAAATCACTGGGAGACTACTGGGCATGAATATGGGGTTCTGTGGCAGTTTGGGAATGTTTCAGGAGTATTTTTCCAAAAATAGTCAAAGCTACTCTCCTCTGATTCTACTTTCATTCTCCATCTGCAGTGTCCTATACACATGCATGTATACATAAAACCCCACATAGTGTGAATGTATATATGTGTATGTGAACATGTGGATGCATATTTGCATATATACATTCATAACTGAAGTTTCATGGCATCCTGTAATAGATGATACATAAAATATATATCTATTTTTTTCTTTGTTGCTACATTCCCACATTGTTAATGGTGTAATGCTAATCAGTTTAGCTTGAGAAAAGACCCCAGTGTTTGGTATCTTCTCCTGCCAGTTGATCTTCAGAATCCTCCTAAGACAAATTAAATGGAAGTGATTCAGTTTCCTGACATGGTGCTGGTAGACTGTCCAGGTTTCAAAAGCATATAGCAATGAGGTCAGCACAATGGTTCTATAGAGCTTCAGTTTGGTAGTTAGTCTAATAGTCTCTCCCACACTTTCTTTCAGTCTCCCAAATACTGAGCTATCTCTGGCAATGCATGTGACAATCTCATAGTCAATGTGTACTTCCCTGGAAAGGACACTGCCAAGGTAAGTGAACTTGTCCACAGTCCTTAAAACTTCTCCATTTGCTGTAATCGATGGTTCCACATATGGATGGTGTGGTGCTAGCTGATGGAGCACCTGGGTTTTCTTGGTATTAATTGTTAAACGGAAATTAGACAAACATCAGAGAATCATTCCATACTTTGTTGCATCTCAGCTTCAGAGACTTCATTGAGTGGACAATCATCTGCAAACAGAAGCTTTTACACCAACATTTCCTCCACTCTGGAATTGGCCTGTAGCCTTTTCAAAGCTCTTGCTACATTGACACTAGATCACTGGTAATTACTTTTTAAGTCTGACCAATATATTCAAATTCTGTATTCTTATATATACCTCAACTCTCCATCTTCTCTACATGAATAGAATAAAACAATTTATCCAAAACTTTGCTAAATATGGATAGATTATATCCACAACATTTACTCTTATAGTTAATTCTGTTGAAACAGAAAATTAGATTCATCTGATGAAACTGTCTTGGGTCTATCCTTATACCACTGATTCCTTTCTTGTATGTTTATCCAATAATCTGTTTAATGGAATGCTTTAGAAGTTTCTCAAGAATCAAAGTCAATTTTAGCAGTCTCTAATTTTTATACTCTGTTCTATCCCTTTAAAAAGTGGGGGCATTTGTTCTTCACTAGTCTGAGGCATGTCTCTCATTCTCTATTATCTTTCAGGTATCATTAAGAGGACTTGGTTCTCACATTCACCAATACTTTCCATAACTGAGCATGTATTTAACCTGTTCTTGATGACTTGCATTCTCCAAAATGGGAGATTAGATAAATACAACAAATATTCTGAGCCTGATTATTGGTTCGTGTCCTTGATTATCAAAGAAGACCAAAATAAGACAAATTATAATGTGTTCTACTGGGGTTGATGAGATCAATATGAGCTCAGAATTCTCTATTACAAATGGGCACAAATAGTCCATGTGAACACCTGGTACTCTAAACTTACAGATGTCATATTTCCTTTGAACTGCTTAAGTTCTACCTTCCTCCCAGCACCCTCACTGATGAAGTCACGCTATGCTGTACCAGTGTCTCCCATGCTGTATAATCAATTCTAAAGTTCTTCAATGAGACCTTCAGGGTGTCTTGTGAGCACTGGCCCTGTGTGTGTGTGTGTGTGTGTGTGTGTGTGTGTGTGTGTGTGTGTGTGTGTTTTGGCAAGCATACCTACCTCTGTCATTCTAACATGTCCAATCCATTGTAGTTGCACTCTCTAAAGTAACGTTGTAATGTTAGACAGTTTTGGGGACTAATTTTCAAATGTATTCTAAAATGATTATTACCAATATATAGGAATTTACTGTTGAAATAAAGGAGAAAGTTTCTTAGACTATTTGATGTTTGAATTGGACCTGAATGTTTCAACAGGTGAAAAAGTAAAGTAGAATGGGAATGCATTTCACACATCCAAGGTATTACTCCTTGTACTTGGGAATATAAAGACAAGATGACAAATGAGTCCTTTCTTCAAAGTAAATGACTGATCAAATGAATTCTTCCATTGTTCCTGGGGATGCTATTTTAATCTACTCTTCTTTGATCTTACTTACTGTCCCTTATAACTTGCCCTTCCCATATCCACTAAAATTCTCCCCCTGGCTACTATCCATATGTTTATGTAGTTTCTCCCATTAGAATATAAGGTTCTTGAAAGAAGGGACTTTTAAAAAAATCATATACAGAAGTTTTATACATAATTGTTGTTAAGTAATTTCAGTCTTGTCTAACTCTCTGTGAGCCCATTTGGAGTTTCCTTGGCAAAGAAACTGACTAAGTTTGCCATTTCCTCCTCCAGACTATTTTTTTTCAATTGAGGGACTGAGACAAATAGAGTTAAGTGACTTACCTCACATTACACTGCTAGTAAGGGTCTGAGGTCAGCTTTGAATATAATAAACTTTAATAAATATTTTTCCATTCATTCATTCAAAATGCTTACATTCTACTGGACAGATTACTTCTCTAATACATGTGGATTTTTGAGAGTTTCTGGCATCAGGCAAAGCTTAACGATACCATTTTCTGTGGATCACTTAGTCTATTTTCACGAATAAGTGGATTGTGATCATTGGCTCTAACTTAGAGAAATAATTTATCTTATTTGTAATTAGGTCAGATAGCTTCTGATTATAATTAATAATCTCCTTTTAAATATATTTTCCCAAGTTCTGTGAAATATATTTTTGGAAGCCATTCTTCACGGCTAGAATTAAATTACTTCCAATGGTAATGGAGAGTTGCCAGCACTGATGTAAATGAGTTGTTAACATGGCACTTCATTGCTACAATAATTTAGCGCCACCAGCGAGCTTGATGTGTCTGCAATAAATGTTTTATTATTTAGGAAAAATACACTCTACAAGTTGCAATGTGCCATGCTCATTCATGCTGTAAATCAACAAAGATCAGCCGCCTGAATAGAAAAATGAAAAGCTTATTTAGAAACTGACATAAGCTTTCAGATGAGCAGGGATGGCTGAAGTTAACTGCATTCATTTTTCTCTGCTTGTCAGGGTTACCATTTGAATTTCACTGCTAAAGATAGTGGATAGTTTTGCTTTATGGAATTATATCTACAGAAACCATGTTTGCATTTATATAGACAGAGTCATAATAAAATTGGGTATAAAACAACCATGCCCAAGTTATAGGAGCCGTGAATTTATGAAGCATCAAACATAATTGGCTACTTTCACATTTCTTGGGTCAGAAAGGGCCTTTTGAGAAATTCAAAGCATATTGGACATTTTGGACTTTGGATATAATTACATTCTTTGATACCATAGGACAGTTCTTTTAGATTGAGGACCCAGTAGGGTTTAGAATTTTTAAATGAGGATACATTTGAAAATTAGTTCCCAAGTCTTTTTTTTCCTTTGGTTATTAGGTGAGCCAACATAAGTTGAATGAATATTGAACTGGTCCAAGAATCAGGAAGACCAGAATTTGAGTCCTGTCATGTCACCTATCCATTGAGTGAAAATGAGCAAGTCACTTCACTACTCATAGACCCAGACATCTTTTCAAAATTGTTGTTAATCAATCAATGCATATTTGTCAATTTGTTTAAAAATGCATTAAGCTCTGGGGATGCTAACATAGCCAAAAAATGGTCCTTGCCCTTGAAGAACTTACAATATTATGGGGGAGAGAGTATGCAAACAAAACTAATTACCTATATGGCATATATTCCACATAATAATGTAGAAATCATGGAAATGTTTTTTTTTAACTGGTTAAGAACTTTTTCCTAACACAAATCCAAATCCACCTCTTTGAAACAGCCTACTCTCTGGGGAACCAATGACGGAGTCGACTGATTTGATATAAATATAGAACTTTGAAAATTTGAAATACTTTGTAGATTTTTAGCTGTCATCATCATCATCATCATCATCATCATCATCATCATCATCATCATCATCATTCCACATGTCATTATTACTATTTCAAGTGATAGCACTTCATATGATGAAGATGGTTTAGGCCCAAAGGTTTGCTAGGTGGCACAGTGAATAGAGTCTAGAAGAGCCGAATTCAAATCGGATTTCATTCTTACTAGAAGCGTGACAGTGGAAAATCACTTAATGTTTATTTGCCTCAGCTTGCATAATTATAAAATGCGAATAATAATAGTACCTTTTTCCTCAGGTTGCTGTGAGAATCAAATAAGGTAATGTTTATAAAGTGTCTGACATAGTTAATAGCTTAATAAATGCTTATTCCATTCCCTGTAACTCCCCTCTCCCAAATACACACCATTTTCTCTTATCCAGTTTAAATATCCCTATTTCCTTCAGCTGATTCTCATATGAACTGAACTTGATCTTCATCATCTTCATCACCTTCTTCCAGAGGCTCTTGGGTTTATGTTTCTTTTCCAAAAAGAACTGAACATTATCCTCCAAGTGTTCTGACCAGGATAGGACCTAGTAAGATTTCTTCCATTCTGAGTGTCATTGTTGTTCTTCATGTAGTCTAAGATTAAGACAACTCTTCTAGTTACTGGACACATTCACTTTTGACTTACTTTAAGCTTGCAGTCTACAAACCTGCCCAAAAGCACCCTCTCATACTCATTTTTTTTGAGGTAATGCTTAATCTTGTTTTAAGATAAATATTGCTCCATTGATTCCTATACTTTCTAGTGTCAAAATATTTTTATGCATCTATTGATATAATTATTTGTTTGATTTTTGCAAGGCAATGAGGTTAAGACTTACCCAAGATCTCACAGCTAGGTAATTATTAAGTTTCTGAGAATGGATTTGAACTCAGGTTCTCCTGACCCCAGAGCCAGTACTCCACTCACTAGCTGCTAATAGTGTTCCTAATATTAAATTATCCCCTACATTTCTGGTGTGAATCTCACATGGTCATTGTTATATTGTAATACATTGCTGTAACTACCTTGCTAGTATTGTATTTAATTTATTTTGCTTTAAAATACATTAAGGAATTTGATTTATAGTTTTCTTTTTCTGTTTAGGTATCAAAACCATATTTGTGTTATGAAATGAATTTGGTATGACCTTTTCTTCACCTATTTTTTACAAATAGTTTAAATAGTATTGTGATTAATCACTTCTTAAATGTTTGATAGAATTCACTCATAAATTCTTCTGGTCCTGAGGAGCTTTTCTTAAGAAGTTATTTTCTTTTCTGTTAATCTGGGCAATTTATATTTTTATAAACATATGTTTCACTTGGATCAGTTTTATTGGCATATAGTTAGACAAAATAATTACTAATAATAACTCCAAAATAATAATTAAAAACAACTTGAAAATAATTCCATTTATTTCATTTTCTTTGTGATACATCATCCTTTTATTGTTGATACTGGTTATTTGATTTTCTTCTTTCTTTTAAAAAAAACAAAATTAATTAATGGTTTGTCTTTTTTATTTTTCCCCATAACCCAATTCCTGCTTTTATTATTTATATAATTCATTATTTATTATAATTTATTGTATTTGTTCATTTAATTTTTTTTCAATTTTTATTTATCTCTCCTTTGATTTTCAGAATTTCATTTTGGAGTTTGAGATTTTTAATTTGTTCTTTTTCTAGTCTTTTTTTAGTAGTATGGTCAATTCATTGATCTATTCTTTTTCTCTTGATTCGATGTATGTGTTTAGAAATATAAAATCTTTCCTAAGTACTTAGAATCTCATAAATGTTTACATATTGTCTCATTACTATCATTCTCTTAAATGACATATATTTCTTTAATTTATTCTTTGATTCATTTGTCCTTTAGGATTGATTATTTAGTTTTCAATTTTTTTTTTTTTTACTTTTTTAGGCTTTTTGCAAGGCAATGGAGTTAAGCGGCTTGCCCGAGGCCACACAGTTAGGTAATTAGTAAATGTCTGAGGCTGGATTTGAACTCAGGTACTTCTGACTCCAGGGCAGGTGCTCTATCTACTGCGCCACCTAGCCACCCTAATGTTTAACTTTTGCTTCTATGGTTCTTTATTGAATGTAATTTTTATAATATTATTATCTGAAAAGGGTAAATCTAATATTTCATTTTTCTGCATGTGTTATGAAGTTTTTATACACTAATGCATGGTAAATTTTTGTAAAAGTTACATGAGCAACTGAGAAAAAGATGTATTACTTTGGAGTCTAATCCACTGTCTCTAGAGTGTATAATATCTAACTTTTCTAATATTCTATTCATCTCCTCAGTTTCTTTCTTATATATCTCCATGGTTATATTTATCTATCTTAGTGAGGAAAAAGTTGAGTTTGACTACTAATATAAATTTACTTTTTCATATTATAAATCACTTAACTTTTATTTTAAGAATTTAGATGCTATGCCATTTAATACACATATTTACTATTAATATTACTTATTTATTGGTACCTTTTGGCAAGTTGCAGTTTCTCTACTTATCTATTTTAATTAAGTCTATTTTAGCTTTGATATCATGATTGCCACTTCTTCCATTTATTTTTTAAATTTATTTATTTCTTTATTTAAGACAGTGGAGTTAAGTGACTTGCCCAAGGTCACACAGTTAGGCAATTATAAATTTGAACTCAGGTCCTCCTGTGTTTACGGTTGGTGCTCTATATACTGCATCACCTAGCTGCCCCTTTACCATTTATTTTTAACTTCAACTAAGGCATGATAGATTGTGCTCTAATCCTTTCTTTTAACTCTATGCATGTTTCTTTGTTTCAGATGTGTTTCTTATATACATCATTTTGGTGAGTTCTGGTTTTTTAAGTGTAACTCATTCATATTTACAGTTATGATTATGAATTGTTCATTTCCATTATCATTCTCTCTCTCTCTTTTTCCTGATCCCTCCTCTAATATTAGTTTTGCTTTTTACCACTATCTTCCTTTACCTATCCTCCCTTTTATCCCTCCCCACAATTTTCTTTTATCAATTTCCCCTTCTATTCCCTTGTGGAGCAAGTTAGATTTGTGTATGTTCATGTATAGGTATGTATGTGTGTTTGCACACACATATTTATATCCGTTTTTAGGGTGTTTTTTTCAGGATTTTTTGTGCTTTTATCACGTTGTTAATGGTCTTCATAATTTTCTTCCTTTCCTCTTACTTCTTTACATAATTCTTTCTCTACTACTCTTATTAGAGTTTGAAAATTATTTTTCTTTCTTCCAGAAATTCTTGTTGTGCTTCTGTCCAATTCACATTTCTCTTTTTTTTTTTCCTTTGGTGTTTTTCTTTGATTGTTTTGACATAATTGACTTTTTTCTGAATTTGTATCTTGATCTTCTCTATTACCATAATTTTTATGGTCAGGTTCTTTTCATTTTGTGGTTGTTTGCTTACTTTTTTCTAATGTTATTTCTTGCCTTTGAACTTTCTGTTCCTGTTTGATTGGGGAGGGGCATTTTCCCCAAGCTTAGACTCTTTTACACTGTTATTTTCAAAGCTAGTTCTGGATGATTGGAAGTTTTCAGTATTTCTTGATCTGGGGAGAGATGTGGTTATCGTTCTTCTGGTTTGTACTCTGGTCCTTACTCATGAAGGGCCCTTGATACCTTGGGATTGTAATTAATAATGCTCTGTACAGTCTCTGTTCCTGTGGGATCAAAAGGGAAATATTATTTTGTCCTTTGTCCAGTTTCCCCAGTAATATATATATATATATATATATATATATATATATATATATATATATATATATATACATATATATAAATTTTAAATGCAATGGGGTTAATGGTCTTCATAATTTTGCCCAAGGTCACATAACAAGTAATTATTGTGTCTGAGTTTGAATTTGAACCCAAGGCCTCCTGACTCCAGGGCCAATGCTCTATCCACTGTGCCACTTAACTGCCCAAGCCCAGTAATATTTCTGATCACTTCCCAGGTTCCCTTACTGTCTCTGATTTGTGAGCTCCCAAAGTGGATACTGCTTCTGTTGCCACCATTTTCCCCAACTACTGAGGGTGAATCCTTGTAGGCTCCATGACAGTTTCCACTTTCATATCACATATTTTTCCTTCCAACCTCCTAAGTTTTCCTGGACTTGAAGAAATTCTCACCCTCAACATTTCTTGACTCTGCCTCTCTGAGAATTTACATTGAAGTTTTATTTTAGAGTTGTTTAGTGAGGAATGTTGGAAGAGTTGGCTGAGCACATCTACTCTTCCATATTGGCTTTACCCTTCAAAGTTCATAAGTCATTACATGACCTTTTCCTAATTCCTTACATAGGCTAAGTAAGACATTGTACATCTACAATCCAAAGATTGAATTTATAAAACTCAGAGAGGTTCATCAACTTTTAAGAACAATATTAACTTTCAAGAACAGTCTACTAAATTGTAGAGACATTGCAAGATGCAATGGTTAAAGGAGCATACATGAAAACAAGACCACAGATCTTGGACTGTGGAATAGTTAGATTACAGAACTATATACATTTAGATCTAGAAGGGAATGTTAGAGATTATTTAGTTCATATACTCATTTAGCAGGTAAGGAAACTTCTGAAGAGGTTAAGTGATATCTCATGACTCATCAGTAGTAGCTTATTTTATAAGAAGTATTAAATAATTATATTTAATTTTCTTATATAATATATTAAAATTGAGAAAAGCTTATGTTTGATACCTAGTTTTTCTAAAATTTGAATTCTAAGAGTTCAGGTTTTATTTTAATTATACTATCAGATGGCAAGATGTCAGAAACAGAAAATCTATTGGGATTTCTGTGAATCCAAATATAATTGGCAGATAAACAGGGAAAAAAAAACATTGTTTTGAGATTTCATAGAAAGCCAACCTGCTAATATTTTAGGTAGTTAAAGTAATAAAGGGAAGATCGAAGTCAGTTCAGTATAGGATGGTAAAGTTAGTGAGAACACATTGATATCAGAAAGATTGATCCAAGCTTAAGTTATGAGTCTTGAATTTTGAAATATTGAGGAAGCACACAGATATTGCAAAATGGTATTCCACAAGAACATACTCATATGTGAAAAGAACTAGTGAGTCATAAATGTAATCTACTTAAATTACAATTCATTGTATTGAGTTTTCTCTATTGACATTTCAGTCTTCCTTTTTCTGATAAATCAATTTATTTTCCTATTATTGCAATGAAATATCATGAATTAATAGTAGTTTTATAAGAAAAATACAATTTTTGAATATAGTTCTAGAAAAGTAATTTAATTTCATAATGTATCAAGGGAAAAAAACTGATCTTTATGTTCTATCTCTTAGAGACAAAATGCCTAGAGAAAGATCACTCGATGTCTGGAGATCAGAACCTAGTTCTTGGCTCTGCCCTGAAATTATTGAGAAATCACTTACCCTCACTGTGCCTTAGTTTTTCCCCTTCTGAACTGGAAAAATAATACTTTAAGAAGGAAAAGGAAAGAAAACAGCAACTTCTGGAGTTGAACTTTGAACTCCTTGGAGACCAGAGTTAAATAAATAACAAGAAGATTTATTATCTTTTTTATTGTTCTTGGGCTCAAAAATTTCTTTGAGAATAGTGTCACCAATGGGAAAACTTTGCCACTGATAAATACATTCTCCACAGCAGATTATATGGGTTCAAAGAGTAAGAAAGCAGGTGTCCACCTTTTGCTCATTTCTGCCCCTATACTCTAGGCAGTTATTGTCATCTTTATTCCCTAGCCACCTGCTAGGAAATGAATGGGAATTCCCAAAGCATTTGATCGATTTGTCTAAAGGCACAACAATGCTTGTCAAATTTGTAAAACTGATATTAGGTGGAAGGATAGTTAACACACTCCATACCAGAATCAAAATTCAAAAATCTGACAGGTAGAACAAGTTACAATTTTAAATTAATTAGATACAATTTAGAAATGTAAAGTGTTATATTTTTGCTTTAAAAAATTTACAAGTCCAAGATAGAGTAGAAAAGTATTTTTTAGACCAATTAATTATTTAACAGCATTTATTGAGTTCCTACTTTGTGCTTTAGATTGTGTCAGGTGCAAGGAGTTCAAAGACAAAATGAAAGCCACCACCCTAAAGAAGATTATATTTTATTGTAAGAGAAAGCCCTTAATATTATCACTGTTCAAAGACTATTAAGTATAACCTAAGTTTTTGAGAAGGATCATCGTGATATAATGATGATGATGAAAAGTAATAGATTGATAGTACATAAAAGAAAATGTTTAGATTTCTATGCTGTAACTAACTTCATCTCTTTTGTATCTCATATTTTTCCAAGGTAAACCAACATGAAATATCCCCTAAGATTAATTATAAACTAACCTCTGAGATGTCATTTATTATATTCTAAAAGTATATATTATGCAAAGTAGGGTTTTAGTTCAGTAGTGTGTTCACTGGACCATATCAAAGTTCATGTGGCTGAATTTTGGTAGAGGGTATTTTCTCCCTGGGAAATACCCTATAACAATGCAATACTAGATCTGGTACAAAAAATAAACAAACAAAAATATCCAGTATTCGCAGGTACAGCAAAATCCAGGACTTATCTGATAGAGATTTTTGTGACAAATTGTTTTAAGTGCATTGTGATTACTAGAAGTAGGAGGTAGAAAAAATCAGATTTAAGGGGAAACTAGCTAGCAATTCAGAATTTGCTGTGATTAATCAATCCACAAAGTAGGTGATTCCTATGTGGTCAATGAAGATCAGGAGATGCATTCAGTTGAAAAAATGGGTGTAAATAAAGCTTCCTTTCTATATATAAAATTCATTATAAAACAGGAGAAATGTTACTAAATGAATAATCCTTCAGCTGGTTTAATAACCATTGATTTGGGAGCTAAATGAGGCCTTGGAGAGCATCTTATCTTTTTACAGATGGGGACTTTGAAGTCCATAATGATGACAGGGCTGGGATATAAACCTATTTCAGCTGATCACAAGTCCAGTCATCTTTGTACTATACTATGCTGCCTCTCAAATGCTTAGGGTTAAAGAAGTGGTAATGACTAGTCCCTTAGTATCATTATTTGGGATTGCATCTATGTCTCAGCCTGGAAGAAATAAGTCTATTTACAGCCTGAATCCTTCAAGAACAACCTTCTTCTATTACTCCCAAGGCATTCATATTTTCCTGATTTATCACAATTGGGACCATAGCATTTCTTTACATCCATAATAAGGATGATGATAATGATAATGATGATGATAATGATAGCAGTGGTAATAATGATAATAACAATAATAACTAAGTTTTTTGCAGTGCTTTTAGGGTTGCAAAGGATTTTGCAAATATCATCTTATCCAAACAATAACACTGGGAGGTATTTGCTATTTTTATCCCCATTTTACACATGAAGAAACTGAGGCAGGCAGAGGTTAAATGACCCTAGGGCACATAGCTAGAAAGTGCTTAATCAGGATTCCATATCAAGTTTTCCTGATTCTAATTCCCACTCTCTTTCCACTGTACTAACTAGTTGATTTAAGATCCCACAGTTGTGCTCCCACAAATCTCCATCTTCCGGTTTTGTCTTGTACTTATTTAAATATTTATAATACCTAAGAGAGAAATTACACTATCATAATTATCTGCTAGGTCCTCCCCACCCTTCCAGTTCCTGTCCTGATCTAACTTATAAATGAATGACTGCCTGAAATTTCCTCAAATGTCAAATGCTATATAAAAAAATAATTTTCTACATTATGGTAGAACTTAGATAGAATTAGAAGAAGAATATAGATACAAAAGATGAACAATCAGTAAATGAATATTTATTTTTGTAATATATAATTGAAATATAATCCTATTATAAGTAAGAAATAATAAAACGGATGGTCTCAGAAAAAGCTGGGAATACTTGAATGAACAAATGGAGAATTTAGGAATCAGAACAAGGAGAATAATTTCTACAAAAACACCAGCAATGTAAAGAGAAACAATGTTGTAAAAAATGAATAACCTTTAAAGATTTAAAACCTCTGACCAATACATTTATCAACCATAATTCCAGAGGACCTATGAAGAATTCTGTCTACCTCCTGAGAGAGAGATGACAGACTTAAAGCACATGAAGAAACATTGTACATATACTTTACATGGTCAACATGAAAATTTGCTTTCCTTGATTATACATATTTCTTATAAATACTTTGATTTTAATTCTGTTTTTCCCTGAAAGGGAAAGAAGGGGGAAGATAAAAAAATGCTTAATTGAATTTTAAATAAGAAAGCATTTATTAAATACTAGCATGAACCAGGCACCATGCTAAGCACTTGTAATACAAATTAATACAAATAAAGACAAAAATCATTCCTGGTCTCAAGGACATTACATTCTAGTGGATGAAACACATATAAATTACTATATATATATATATATATATATATATATATATATATATATATATATATATGTAAGGAGGGAGGGAGAGAGAGAGAGTTTGAGAGTAAACTCAAATGAGAAGGCACTGTTGGAACCTCAAAAGACTGACTATAGAAGGAGAGATTTAAGATGGTCTTGATTCTCTGTGAGAGCAAGAATACCAAAGAGACACTTAGATTGTATCAGGTTGAGTTTAGAATTGGTGTATGGAATATCACATTAACCTGAAGTGATATAAAACCTCAAAAGAGGCTGTGGAATCTTTTTAGTCATTTTAAAATTTAGGGCTGTGTCAATAATCATGTCTTCTTGGAGGCTGCAAAATAAGTTTATGAAATACTTTCTAGAAACTTCATTTTCTGTGGGACTCTCTAAAAGCTCTTTTTCAATTCCCTAGTGAAAAATGTCCTTTGTGATTCATTGGCACTTTTGAATTGAATTGTTAAAGGTTTTCTTAGAACAATGAATTTATTTTAATAACTTTTGTAGTATTTTTTTTTTTTTTTTGAGATTGGGTCTCCTGATCTTGTCTAGGCTGGAAGTATAGCAGCCTTTTATGAACCAAGGCCACTATTTTTTTTTTTTTTAGGTTTTTTTTTGCAAGGCAATGGGGTTAAGTGGCTTGCCCATGGCCACACAGCTAGGTAATTATTAAGTGTCTGACTTCAAATTTGAACTAAGCTACTCCTGACTCCAGGGCCAGTGCTCTATCCACTTCACCACCTGGAAGCCCCATAGAGTTGTTTTAATTTGCATTTCTTAAATTAATAATGATTTAGAACATTTTTTCATATGACCATATAAAACTATAATTCTTTTATCTGAAAACTGCCTGTTCATATTGTTTGATCATTTATTAATTGGGGAATACCTTGTAATATTACAAATTTGACTCAGTTTTTAAATTTATTTTAGAGTCCTTTATCAGAAACATAAGCTGTGAATAACCTGGTATCCACTTTGCAATTTATAATGTTCTCTATCTCTTGCTTGGTTATATATTTTTTTTGCCTCTCCATGGATTTGGAAGATAGCTAATTGACTTATGTCTAAATCCTGTCACTATTCTACTTTATCTTGGTATAGGATATTGAGTTGGTGTTTCTGCCATACTATTTTCTAGTTTTTCCAGCAGTTTTTAATCAAATGAGTTCTTATGCAAGAGACTAGAGTCTTTGAGTTTATCAGAGTTGATTACCGTTATCATTTACTAGTTTCTTTTGAACCTAATCCATTCCATGGATCCATTTCTTCATTTCTTAGCCAATTCCAAACAGTTTTGATGACTGCTGCATTATAATATAGCATTAAATCCAGAACATCTAGGTTACATTTCTTTGTATTTTTAAAAAATTGATTCCCTCGATATTCTTGACCTTTTATTCATCCAGATGAATATTGTTAGCTCTGTAAAATAGGTTTTTGGTAGTTTTATTGATATGACATTGAATGAGTAATTTCATTTAGTCAGAATTATCATTTGTATTATATTAGCTTGACCTAACTTATGAGCAATTGATATTTTTTCATTTGTTTAAATTTGACTTTCTTTTTGTGAAAAGTGTTTTGTAATTGTGTTCATATAGTTTCTGGGTTTGTCTAAGGAGATAGATTCTCAAGTATTTATGTTGTCTACAGTTACTTTAAATGGAATTTACCTTTCTATCTTTTGCTTTTGGGCTTTGTTGGTAATAAATTGCAATGCTGATGATTTATGTGGAATTACTTTCTATTCTGCTACTTAGCTAAAGTTGTTAATTGTTTCAAATAGTTTTTAATTGGTTTTCTAGGGTTCCATTGCCTATCCTAATTCCTTTAATTTCTTTTTCTTCACAGTGCTGAAGCTAATATTTCTAATTCAATATTGAACAATAATGATGATAGTGGTCACCCTTGTTTCACCCCTGATCTTATTGTGAATGCTTTTAGTTTATTTTCATTGCATATAATTCTTGCTGATGGTTTTAGAAAGAGACTACTTATCATTTTGAGGAAAGCTCCATTTATTCTTATGCTCTTTAGTTTTTTCAATAGGAACAGATACCATATTTAGTCAAAGGCTTTTTCAGTATCTATTGGAATAATTATATGATTTCTGTTAAATTTGTGCCCCGACCCGCGGGACAGCAAAGTGGGGTGTCGAGGAGGACCCAGCCTGAAATGGAATGGGTGAGAATAAGGAGAGTGAGACCCAAGGATGGTGGATAAGGTCTGAGTTTATTTGAAAAAAGTACATGCTTATATATTGTAGAGAAGGAACAAGGGGATTAGCTTAGGGGTGGAGTTGGTATGCCTTGGCCTGAGAGAAGGGATAGTCTGTGGTCTGTTTGTTCTTGATAACAGAGGGTGAGGCCTCTTTCCTTTATCTTGGCCCTTGGTATGCCTGGAATTTTGTTTGCTCCTTTTATCTTATCTGCCATGGGGCTTCTTGGCTCCTGGTATGTCTGGAATTTTGTTTGCTCTTTTCTTAGGGGGCTTCTTGGCCCCTGGCAAATTTGTTATTGATATGGTCAATTATGTTTATTGTTTTTCTAATATTGAATCATTCCTGGATACCTGGTATAAACCCTATCTATTGATCTAATGATAATTTTCTGTAATCATTTTACTAAAATTTTGTTCAAAATTTTGCATCACTATTCATTAGGGATATTGGTCTATAATTTTCTTTGTTTTTGGCTCTTCCTTATTTAGGTATCAGCACCATGTTGGTGCCATAAAATGAATTTGGCAGAACTCCACCTTTTTTTTTCAAAGAATTTATATAGAATTGGAATTAATTGTCCTTCAAATGTTTGATAGAATTCACTTGGAAATTCATCTGGGCCCAGAGATTTCTTTCTTAGGGACACTATAGATGGCTTATTTAATTTTTTTTCCTGAACTAGGGTTATTTAGGTAGTTTATTTCCTCTTCTGTTAATCTGGACTGCCTATATTTTTGTAACTATTATCTATGTCACTGATATTGTCAGAACTATTGGAATACTGTTGGACAAAATAGTACTGAATTAATATTGCTTTGATTTCCTCCTCATTGCTGGAAAGTTCACCATTTTCAATTTTAATACTGTTTTTAGGTATTCTTTCTTCCTTTTAAATCAGATTCACTATTTATCTATGTTTTCCCATAAAACCAAAACAGTTTTATTTATTAGTTCAATAGTTTTCCTACTTTCAATTTTGTTAATTACTCCTTTGATTTTCAAAATTTCTAATTTGGCATTTAAATGTAAGTTTTTTAATATGTTCTTTCTCTAGCTCTTTTAGTTGCATGCCTAACTCATTGCCCTCCTTTTTCCCCTATTTTATTTATGCAAGCATTGAGAGATATAAAATTTCCCCTAATAATTACTTTGATTGCATCCCACATGTTTTGGTATGATGTGTCATCATTGTCATTGTTTAGGATTGATTATTTCTATGATATGTTTTTTGATCTACTCTTTTTTAAAATTAGACGATTTAGTTTCCATATAATTTTTAGTCTATCTTTCAATGGCTCTTTATTACCTGTAATTTTTATTTCATCATGCTTTGAAAAGGATTAAATTTTCTGCTTTTTAGGGGCAGCTAGGTGGTGCAGTGGATAGAGCACTGACCCTGGAGTCAGGAGGACCTGAGTTCAAATTTGACCTCAGATACTTAATAATTACCTAGCTGTGTAACCTTGGGGAAGTCATTTAACCCCATTGCCCTGCAAAAAAACAAAACAAAAACAAAAGCTTTTATGCTTTTCTTCATTTGATTGTGAGGTTTTTATGCCCTGATACATGGTCAATTTTTGTATAGGTGACATGTGCCCAATGAGAGAAAGGTATATTTACTTCATCCTCATTCAATTTTTTTCAGAAGTCTCTCTAATATCTAACTTTTCTAAAGTTCTATTCACCTTAAGTTCCTTCTTATTTATTTTGTTGATAGATTCATTTAATTCTTAGCAAATGAAGCTGAGGTCACCCACTAATATGATTTTGCTATCTATGTCTTCTTGTAGTTCTTTTAGCTTATCCTGTAAGAATTTGGATACTTTACCATTTGTGCATATTATTACTTCATTGCTTATGATACCTTCCAGGAAGTTTAGTTTCCTTTCTAATCCCTTTTAATTAGATCTATTTTTGCTTTTGTTTTGCCTGAGATCAGGATTGCTACCCCTGATTTCTTACTTCAGCTGAAGAATACTATATTCTACTCCAAACTTTTATATAATTCTCTACTTCAGATGTGTTTCTTATTAACATATTGTAGGATTCTGGTTTTTAATCTACTCTGCTATATGATTTAGTTTTTTGGGACATTTCATCCCATTCACATTCACAGTTATGTTTACTAACTCTATTTCCCTCCATCCTGTCTTTCTTTTAGTTTTATGTTTCTTTGTCCTTTTCCCTTCCCATTTTTCACCTGTGTTTTAACTTCTGCATGCTGCCTCACTCAATCCTACTTCCCTGAAGGATAGGATAAAGGTATAAAGCCAATTGGGAACATATGTTATTCCCTCTTTGAGGCAAATCTGTTGAGTATAATAAGATTTACTCAGTTTTCACACTCTGCCTCCTTCCCCCCCCCACTGCTAAAATTTGTCCTTACTGCCTTTTCATATGGTATTAATTAAACTCTAATACCTCCATCTTTTGCTCAGTTTAATTCTTTTTATGTCTTATTTGTGTTACACTAGTCTTGTATCCACACCCTCTATCAAAGTATAGTCCTTTCAATTATCCTGATAGAAATACAGTTCTCAAGAGACATAACCATCATCACATTATCAATTTATATATACATTCTCTGTTCAAATATTCTTCTTCCAACTGTTCCAATAGAAATACAGCCCTCATATACTAAGATACCATCATATCCTGATCAATTTATACTCACCCCGCCATATAATTATGCTCCTTTCAACTGTCCTCAGAGAAATGCAATTTTCAATAATCACAGGTATTGTCTTCCCATGTAGGGATATAGATAATTAGTCTTATTGACCAACATTATTTTCTTTCCATTTGCCTTTTTTATGCATCTCTGGAGCCTTATTTGAAGGGAATTTTTTTTCTTCATTTCTGGTCTTTTTTGATCAGGTAAGTTTGAAAGTCCTCTATATCACTAAAAGCCTATCTTTTCCCTTGAAAGAATATGCTTAATTTTGCATGTTGTAACCTAAGCTCCTTTGCCATCTGAAATAACATATTTCAGGTCCTCTGATTCTATAATGTTGTAGCTAAGTCCTGTATAATCATGACTGTGGCTTCCTGGTATTTTTAATTGCTTCTTTTGGACAGCTTGGAGTATTTTCTCCTTTAGTTGATAATTCTGAAATTTTTCTATAATATTCCTTAGAGTTTTTATCCTGGGATCTCTTTCTGGTGGTGAAAGATGAATTCTTTCAAGGACTATTTTATTTTCTTGTTTTAGGATATTAAGGGCAGTTTTACATGATAATTCCATCAAGATATTGTCTAGGTTCTTTTCCTGATTATGTCCTTCAGATAAACTAATAATTCATAAATTATCTCCCTTGAATCTATTTTCCAGGTTGGTAGATTTCCCTAAGAGGAACTTAACATTTTCTTCTATTTTTTTAACCTTTTGATCTTGTTTGATGGAATCTTGGTGTCTCATAAAGTCATTAATTTCTATTTGTCCAATTCTAATTTTGCTTTCTTCAGGTAATTTCTTTTGTTTCTTTTCCAGTTGATTATTTTTACCTTTAGATAAGCTGTTTTCCTTTTCCAGTTGGCCAATTTTATTTATAAATGAGTTGATTTATTTTTCCATTTGTAGAATTTTACTTTTAAAAGCATACTGTTTTCTTCAGTCATTTTTTTCTAATTCTCCTGCATGACTCTCATTTATTTTCTCAATTTTTCATTTTCTTCTTTTCTTTGGTTTTTTAATATCTTTTTTGAGTTCTTCCAAGAGATCTTTCTTGAATTTGAGACCAATTCATAAAGCCTTTTGAGGTTTCATTTGATGGCACTTTGATGCTTTATACTCTTCTGAAATAGCAAATTTTATCTTTTTTTTTGAAGTTACTTCATGATATCTTGAGTTGAGAACAACTATATTTTTATAGATTCTGTCACTTTCAGGATCTGTTTAGATGTTTCATTTAAATTTTTTTTTCAGAAAAGCTTCAGAACTTCTGAGATTCATATCACCATATTAGTTTCATTCTGGAAGTCCACAAAACCCACCATTGATTGACTTGATCTATTTCTGATATGGCCTGGTTCACCTCTCCTTAAGCTGACTCATGACCTTCCTTCTCTTAGAACCTCACTATATTAGTGGCAGGTAATAAGGATAGTATTCTTTGACTCAGCAAATGATCCTCTAGCCTCAGCCTTGCCAGCAATGGGGATTATAGTACCATATCAGCTTGATTTAATATCAAGGAATGACTAATTTTGTATTAAAGAAAGTCAAGCAGATTCCTTTATGATAGCTTTTTTAAGAGGGGAACAAATGGCATTTCCAAAGTTCTGCTTCATCTTTTGTTTTCCTTATAAAAGACTATGTATGTAAACTGACAATCTATATGTACAGTTTCCTTAAGATATGCAATGACTACGAAACACTAGAATAAAGAAGGAAAAAGATGCTTACTTGCAATGCATATAGTTAGTAATATTGAGATTGACACATGAGCCCAGTTTATGTTTGGGAGTGGGAAAGGGGGGGAGGAACTGACATTATTTCTTCCCTAAGAGGTATTTTCCAATTATCAATATGTTTAAAACAAGTATAGAAGTCTTTTTTTTAGAGAAAAATATAAAACCCCTTAAATTTTGTGTAGAAAGGTTGATAAAAAAATGACACATGTAACAACAAAAAGACAGGTTGTTTTAGGAAAGTGATTCATGACATTGGAAAATGTATAATTGATGTGTGTGGTTGTCTAGATGGTAAAATAACAATGCCATCCATTAGAGATGAGAGCTCTAACAACTCAGGCAGTGAGGCAGTATGTATTTTATAGGTCATCTGGGCTCCATTTGGATCTACAGGTTGCTATTCCTTCTCCATACTTGAAAGCATTTAATGGATTATTATAAAAGAAAAAAAGATGGTATGTAATAATGGTTTAAATTGACGCTCTGTGTGTATATCACCACTGTGTGACTTCCAAATGAGAGCTTCATTTTTAAAATTCTCGTATGGCACGCTTGAAAGTTTGCCAGTGCATCAAGGAATCAAAACAATGAATTCAGCAGCAGGAGAGAAGGACACAGGACCCCAGGGAGAGGTGGGCTTTCTTTTGCCTTTGCTATTCTTTTCCAGCATTGAAAATTATAAATAGGGGAAGTTCATCAAAAATGAAATTGGGTGCACTTCTGAACTTCAAATAAGCCTCAACTGAACAATACTTTCAAAGACATATTGATGCTTATGAGAGAGTAGCAATGACCACCATCACCATCCCCCTCCCAATGATGAAGCAAAAAACCCCCAAATAAACAAAACATGATCAAGAGAGAAATAATGGACAGGAATTAAATCACATATCAGTTCATCTAGAAAAGACCTCCTCCTTCCTGAGACTGAGTAAAACTGCAGGGAAGGGACTCTTTACTGCATTACTAGCCTTGAATATCAAAGTCAATTTCTGCTTTTATTGGGCAGTGTTTTACCAATGCAAAGGCTTTCCCTGAGGACAAACCTGCTTGCCATTACATAGGAAATTCCATCTAATTTCATATAGTGCTCACAGTGCACATGCATAGGTATAGGCATCTCTAGCTAAAGTTGATTGGTTGGAATTTGAATACTCAGAAGGCAATAAAGAAAAAAAAGGGGGGTGAGGGATGAAAAGGCTTTATTGTGATACTTTTCACTATCCAATAACCTAAAATTAATATTTCTCTAGGCTTTTCTTTTTAAGGATGAATAGATCTAAAGGTGGAGTGGCTAAGTAGCACAGATTGCTAGACCTGAAGACAGGAAGACTCATCTTTCTGAGTTCAAGTCCAGTCTCAGATCCACAGTTGTGTGATCCTGGGCAAATCACTTAACCCTATTTGCCTTAGTTTCCTCATCTGTAAAATGAACTGAGGAAGTAAATGGTCAACCACTCTGGTATCTTTGTCAAGAAAAATCCCCAATAGGGTAAGAATTGGACACAACTGAAATGACTAAATAATAATATCTAAGAGCATATCTATGTCAGATATGGAAGTAGGGGAGAGAAGGAAGAGAAGAATGCCCTATATTTAAAGCCTTTTCCAGTTCATTTATAAATGAATTCATGTATAAATAAGAATAGAGAGGAGACATGAAAAAAGCACTGAATCTAGAGCAGGGAAATGGTATTTATATATTGAGTGACTGTGAACAAATCACTTCACATTTTTGGCCCTCAGTATTCCTATCTGTAACATAAAGGACATAAATTAAATTATTCATAGGGACTTTTCCATCTCTACAGCTATGACTACAAAATTTTCTGTTGAGAGAAGCACATTGTCAGGGTACTAGGAACTATGATTTGAGCAAATATCTCAGATCTGAGGACTTCCTGCAGGAGGCTCACATGACAGAGAACCTTACTTCAGTTCCCAGATGATTTTCTGGTCAGCCATTTAAGAATTTTATTTATTTATTTTCATCCATATGTACATGCATATTTCCAAGTTACAAAAATGTCCTTCCACCCTCTCTTCCCAGACCCCTCCACTCAGCAGGGAACAGTTAGCATTTTACATACATACATATTTTGTTAAACATGTTTATGAATTAGTAATTTTTGACATGAGGAATTAGGATTAAAGGAAAGAGATATATAAGAGATAATTTTTATAAAGTGTTCATTAGATTCAGAACGGGTTTTTTGGTATGTGTGTGTATTTTGTTTTGATTTTCTTCCTCTGATTGGGAATAATATAATCTTTAACCAGTCGAATACAGTAGTACCAGCTCTCTGGGCTGCAGAGAGGAGCTGCTTCCATCAGGGTTGTTCATCTCATATTGTTCTTGCTGTTCTCTTAGTTCTACTCCCTTTGCTCAGTATCAGATCCTGTAAATCATTCCATGCTTCTCTAGAGTGTGACCCTTTATGGTTTCTTATAGAACAATAGTATTCCATAGTATTTGTAGCCATTCCCCCAATTGATGGGCATCCTCTCAATTTCCAGTTCTTTGCCACTACACAAAAAAGGAGCTGCTATGAATATTTTGGAAAATGTAGGACTTTTCCCATTTTTTTATAATTTCTTCTGGATATAGACCTAGAATTAGAATTTCTGGGTCAAAGGGTATGAACAGTTTTATTGCTCTTTAGGCATAGTTCCATATTGCTCTCAGAATGGTTGGATCTGTTCACAACTCTACCAGCAATGCATTAATGTCCCAATCCTCCTACAACCTCTCCAACATCGTTCATCTTCCCTTTTTCTCATCTTGGCTAATCTATCATCAGTGTGAGATGATAATGTTTTAATTAGCATTTCTCTAATCAATAGTGATTTGGAACCTTTTTGCCCATATGATCATTGCTTTAATTTTTTCATTTGAAAACTGTCTGTTCATATCCTTTAACCATTTATCAGTTGCAGAATAACTTGTGATCCTATAAATTTGATGCAATTCTCTATATATGTTAGAAGTGAGACCTTTATCAGAACTCCTGGTTGTGAAGATTATTTCCCAGCTTTCTGCTTTCCTTTTAATTTTGACAGCATTGATTTTATGAGTGCAAAAATTTTTTATTTAATATAGTCAAAATCCTTCATTTTGCAAGTTTATAATCTGCTCTAATTCTTGTTTGGTCATAAATTTATCCCTTTTCCATAGATCAGATAGAGTATTTTTGTGGTCAATTTATCTATGGTATTGTTCTTTATGTCTAAATCCTGTAGCTATTTTGACCTTATTTTGATGTAGGGTATGAGATGTGCATCTGTGCCTAGTTTTTGCCATACTATTTTCCAGTGTTCTCAACATTTTTTTGTCAAATAGTGAGTCCTTTTCCCAAAAGTTGATGTCTTTGGGTTTGTCAAACAGTAGAATGCTGTAATCATTTACTACTGCTTCTTTTGAACCTATCATAATCCACTGACCCATTATGTTGTTTCTTAACCAGTACCAGGCAGGTTTGATGACTGCTGCTTTATAGTATAGTTTTAGATAAGATAGAGCTGGGCCATCTTCCTTTACATTTTTTTAATCAGTTTCCTTGTTATTCTTGCCCTTTTGCTCCAGATTTATTACTATTTTTTCTTGCTTAATAAGGTAATTGTTTGGTAGTTTGAACATATGACACTGAATAAGTAATTTAATTTGGGTAGAATTGTCATTTTTAGTATATTAGCTTGACCTAACCATAAGCATTTGACATTTTCCCAATTATTTAGATTTGACTTTATTTGGCTGAGAAGTACTTTATAATTGTGTTCATACAGTTTCTGGATTTGTCTTGGGATATAGATTCCCGAGTATTTAATGTTATCTGCAGCTATTTTAAATGAAATTTCTCTTTCTATCTCTTGCTCTTGGGCTTTGTTATTCATATATAGAAATGTTGATGATTTATGTGGTTTTATTTTATATCTTGCTACTTTGCTGAATTTGTTAATTGTTTCAAGGAGTTTTTTAGATGATTTTCTTGGGTTCTCTAAGTATACCATCATATCATCTCCAAAGAGTGAAAGTTTTGCTTCCTCATTGCCAATTCTGATTCCTTCAATTTCTTTTTCTTCTCTTATTGCTAAAACTAGCATTTCTAATACTATATTGATAATGGGCATTCTTGTTTCACCCCTGATTTTATTGGAAATGCTCTGAATTTATTCTCATTAAATATAATATTTGTTGATGGTTTTAGATAGATACTATTTATTATCTTAAGGAAAACTCCATTTGTTCCTGAATGGATGTTGTATTTTATCAAAGGCTTTTTTCATCATCTTTTGAGATAATCATATAATTTCTGTTTGCTATTGATATGTGTTATTATGTTGAGTGTTTTCCTTAATGTTGAACCATCCCTGCTACTGGGTATAAATCCAACCTGGTCATGGTGTGATCTCCTGATAATAATCTGCTGTACTCATTGCTAAAATTTTATTTAAAATTTTTGCATCAATATTCATTAGGGAGATTGTTTTATAATTTACTTTCTCTGTTTTGATTCTTCCTGGTTTAGGTATCAGCACCATGTTGATGTCATGAAAGGAGTTTGGCAGAAATCCTTCCTCTCCTATTTTATTTATTTATAGATTTGTTTGTTTGTTTGTTTATTTATTTATTTATTTACTTATTCACTTATCTATCTATCTATCTATTCATTCATTCATTCATTCATTCATTTATTTATTAGATTTTTCAAGGCAATGGGGTTAAACGGCTTGCCCAAGGCCACACAGCTAGGTAATCATTAAGTGTCTGAGGCTGGATTTGAACTCAGGTACTCCTGACTCCAGGGTGCTCCATCCACTGTACCACCTAGCTGCCCCTCCTATTTTTTTAAAAAATAGTTTATGTAGTTTTTAAATAGTTGATGGCCATTCTTCAGTTCCACAGTCATCAGCTGTTTTTTCAAGAAGATATTTCTTATAAACTATTCATGGCATCATTTCTCTAGATCTAGAAGGCATCACAGAGTCATTGAATCCACACTCATTTTAACGATGAAGAAAATGAGGAGGATTGCTTCAGTTTCTTCATCTGTAAAATGAGCTGCAGAAGGAAATGGCAAACCACTCTAGTATCTTTGCCAACAAAACCCCAAAGATGGCCACAAAGGGTTGGATACAACTCACCAACAACTACCACCAGCCTCATCTATAAAATCATACAATAATATTTTTTACCTATTTTGGTAGAGTTTCTAAAAGAACACACAGATAATAAGTATCAAAAGTAACTAAGGATATCTATTTTCAGTACTCCTTGTGACCTTCTATCCTTTTCATTCATGTGTTACAAATGAGCTTGTATTCTCCATTGTTGCTGTCTTTCAGTGTCCTGTCTCTTTTCTTGATAGTGAGATCATGTGTTTGCTGATTAAGATGACTTTGCAATACTTTTTGACTTTAGGATTATTGTTTAGGAAATCTTCCACTCCATCCAATTCATATTTCCTTTTCATAGAGGAGGAAACTGAGGCCCAGAAATGTGTGACTTGTCTAGAGTCTGAAGTGGGATTTGAATTTAGGTCTTCCTGGTTCTAAATTCAACTCTTTCTCATCTGTAAAATAAAGGAGTTTTATTTAAACCCCTCTAGTTCTAGGATCTTTGTTGTTAGAAAGTACCATGCACAGTGAAGTCACCCAAGCTGAGTCAGTTTTAGAGCTTAGAACCAAAAACCAAAAGAGAAGTTCTCTGGTTCCTACTTGAATATTGCTTTTTCAATAGTTCAGTTCTTAGTTATCTTCAATCAGAGAATTTTCCAATTGTGAGCTTTAGATGTAATGTTCTTAGATTAGTAATTCTTTCATTAGTATTTTTCTGAAATGGGAACTATGACAATAGTGACATTTGACTGAATGGCTGACAATATGGAGAATAATCAGAGGCTAGTCTAAGATTCCTGCCATTGTGATCCCTGATCCCTGTTATGATGTGAAAACATCATAGCCTACTGCTGATCAAGGGGACCTGAGAGGTCTGTGGACCTCAATCAGACAAATACTTCATTTTGGGGGAAAATCAAAGGTCAGCCTAGGTTTCCCATCATTGTGACATCTAGTCCCTATTTTGATGAAACTGTCAAGTTATCTTTTGGGTCCCCCCTCCCATCTTGATTTGAAGGGCATCTTCAAATTAGATGACAACTAAATGGATAGAGCAGTGGACTTGGAGACAGGAAGATCTAATTTCAAAATCCACATCATCTACTTACTAGCTATGGGTAAGCCATTTAGCCTCTTCTTCCCTCAGGTTTCTTATCTGTAAAATTATACAATATTTACCTATTTTAGTAGGGTTTCTATAAGTATAAAATAGCAATTTTTTTGTCCTTCATTTTTGAAGAAGAGCATGACATCAGGGAGGTCATGTCATGACAAGCACCTGAATTGGATTTGAATGAGGAGGGACTGTGCTAGGTCACCAGGCTCACTCTCTTCTCCAGAGCCATCTGGGTCCAGTGGCCAGATATGAATCAGGATGACTGGACAGTTCACTGAATGCAAGGCAACTAGGGTTAAATGACTTGTCCAAGGTCACAAGAAGCAAGTGTCTGAGACTGGATTGGACCTTCTATCCTCTTGACTCCAAGGCCAGTATTCTATCCACTATACCATCTACCTGCCTTAAAGTATTATATGAATATTAGATATAAGAATAATAAAAATACTAATGTTAATTATAATAGCTAATTATTGTTATATAATTATATGTTATAGCTATCAATGCTATATATTGTTTTACATATATATATATATAAAACAATGCTAATTATTAGGTATTATTCTCACAGGTGATATTCATGACAGGTAGGTAGTAGTGTAGAAACATAGTTTTAGGGATAATAATAATGCCTATATATATATATTATTGTAAGATTATTAGGTACCTGTGTAGACTGATAGAATTCTTCATATGTCCTACTTGTACTTCATAATTCTGGCATGTACTCACACATGTTCCAAATTTTATTTTCTTTATCTGTTATAGTTGTTCAGTCATTTTAGTCATATCTGACTCTTCATGATCTCATTTGGAGTTTTCTTCCAACGATACTGTAAGATTTTGCCATTTTTTCCAGTTCATTTTTGGCTTTCTTTCTTTCTTTCTTTCTTTCTTTCTTTCTTTCTTTCTTTCTTTCTTTCTTTCTTTCTTCTTATTTTTATACAAATTATGGTTTTTTAATACATTACTAAAATATTATTGTTTAAGAGTAAACATAATAACCCCCTCCGCCCAAAATATAGACCCACATAAGCGATAAAGAGGAAAAATTAAAATTAAAAAGAAATAATAATAATAATAGGTACAGCCAGGTGGTGCAGTGGATGGAGCATCAGCCCCAGAGCCAGGAGCACCTGAGTTGAAACCCAGTCCCAGATACCCAACAATCACTTAGCTGTGTGACCCTGGGCAAGCTACCCCAACCCCACTGCCCTGTAAAAACAAAAACAAAAAAAAGGCCCAAAATAAAATAAAATAACATCATCATCATGATGATGATAATAATAATAATAATAATAATAATAATAGTAGTAGGGGTGGCCAGGTGGTGCAGCAGACAGAGCACTGGTCCCAGAGCCAGGAGCACCCAGGCCCAGATCCGGCCTCAGACACCCAACAATCACCCAGATGTGCAGCCCCAGGTAAGCCACCCAGACCCATTTGCCCTGCAACCCCCCCCCCAAATAATAATAATAATAATAATAATAATAATAATAATAATGATGATGATGATGATGATGATAAATGTTCTTCAGTCTGTGTTCCAACACCCCCAGCTCTGTCATGGGTGGATCAGATTCTTTATGATGAGTCCATCACACAAGATACTTCCATATTTTTCCACCATTGCTATTGCTGATTGTAACTCCCTCCATTCATACTTCCCCACTACCTTATACTATATTTTCTCTCTCCTTTCACTCTGTCCCTCTTCTTAAATGTGCTGTATGGTAACTGAGTGCATACCAGACAGATCCTTGGCCCTGGGGCCAAGAGGCCCCGAGCCCACATATCACCCCTTAGGCCCAGCATCAATCTGGCTCTATGGTCCCACTCAGGCCATCCAATCCCAGCCCCTTGCAAGAAATAAAAAAGAAAATGTGTTATATCTGACCACTCTCCCCCACAGTCCACCCTCTCCTCCATCACTCACATCACCCCATCCCCCTCTCCCCCTTCTCTCCTTCTTACTTTAGATGTCTATACACCATTGACTATATATGCTGTTTCCTCTCCTGAGAGCGAAGGTTCCCTTATTCCATCTTGCCTTCCCCCCTTCCATAACATTGAACCTTATCTTAGCCTATTAAACCTCTCCTTTGTCTTTCTACCATTACATTTCCCTTTTAGCCATTGACTCAATTGTTACAATATATCATATCTTCAAATTCATCTCCCTCCTGTGCTTCAACTATAAAAGCTCCTTCTACCTGCTCTATTAAATAAGAAGGTTCATATGAGTATTATGAGTATCATTTTTCTATGTAGGAATACATGCAGTTCATCATCATCAAGTCCCTCTTATTTTACCCTTCTCCTCCCCTCTCTATGCTTCACCTGAGTCCTGTATTTGAAGATTAAACTTTCTGTTCAGCTCTGGTTATTTCAACAGGAACAATTGAAATTCCCCTGGTTCATTGAAAGTCCATGTTTTTCCCTGGAAGAGGGCATTCAGTTTTGCTGGGTAGTTGATTCTTGGTTGCATTCTGAGCTCTTTTGCCTTCTGGAATATTATATTCCAAGTTCTAACAGCTTTTAATGTAGTTGCTACTAAGTTCTATGTGATCCTGACTGCAGCTCCATGATATTTGAATTGTGTCCTTCTGGCTGCTTGTAATATTTTCTCTTTGACTTGGGAGTTCTGGAACTTGGTTATAATATTCATGTGGGTTTTTTTATTTGGATCTCTTTCTTGGGGAGATCAGTGAATTCTCTCAATTTCTATTTTTCCCTCTGCTTCTAGGATATCAGGGCAATTTTCCTGTAGTAATTCTTTGAAAATGTTGTCAAGGCTCTTTTCCTGATCATGACTTTCAGGTATCCCAATAATTTTTAAATTATCTTTCCTGAATCTGTTTTCCATTTCAGTTGTTTTTACATTGAGATGTTTTGCATTTTCTTCTAATTTTTCATTCTTTTGGTTTTGAAGTATTGTATCTTGATTTCTTGTAAAATTAGCAGCCTCCCTCAGCTCCATTCTATATCTGAAGGATTTGATGTTTTCAGAGAACTTTCTTATCTCTTTTTTCCATCTGGTCAGTTCTGCTTTTTAAAGCATTCTTCTCCTCAATAACGTCTTGAACTGTTTTATCCATTTGACCTATGCTAGTTTTTAACATGTTATTTTCTTCAGCATTTTTTTTGGATCTCCTTGACTAAGTTGCTGACTTCATTTTCATGTTTTCCTGCATCACTTATTTCTTTTCCCAATTTTTCTTCTATCTCCCTCACTTGATTTTCAGTCTTTTTTTGAGCTCTGTCATAGCCCAAGCTATGGAGTCTTTAGATGCAGAAGCGTGGACTTCCTCATTTTCTGACTGAGTATTTTGATCCTTCTTGGAATCATAGACAATATTTCTCAATGGTGTTCCTCTTTTTTCTCTGCATACTCATTTCTCCATCCTGTGCCTGGTCTTGGGGTGCTTCCTTACCTTTTGAATATTATTGGGACCCCCCACAAGGGTCTCAGTGTGTGTGAGGCTCTGTCTTCCCTCCTGGTCTGTGAATGACCACAAGCACACCCCTTTGCCATGGGGCTGAGGTGGGGTGGGGGTGGGGCCTGCTGTTCTATGGAGACTGCGATTATGATCTGAATGTGGTCAGAGCCCCAGAGTCCTGTTCCAGGAACAAAGGACAGACCTTGGAAGACTCTCTCCACTCCCCTACCCATACTCAGCACTCATGCCTGGGGGCTCCTGCTTACTGGCTCTGCCTGCCTTTGGCTCCTGGATCTGGGCTGCCATGACCATGCTGCTGGCTGAGTGCCCTGAGGGCTGGGCTTCTTGCTCACTCTGGCAGAGGTCCCCCACCCTGCTTATCTACCAAATTATTCCTGGTGCTCCCTGAGTGTAGGTCAGGAACCTGTCCCCCCTGCCATGAGTGGTGGCTCCCAGCACCCTGAAGTTCCTTCACTCTGGTGGGCTGCCCCTCCAGCCCTGTGGAGTTGAGCCTTTCTGCTATTTTCCAGCTTATCTTGGACTGGAGAATTGCCTCACTGGATCCCTCTGTGTGTTCTGTCTCTTGAAAATTTAGTTAGAGTCCTTATTTTATAAGTTTGGAAATATCAGAGACAGAGCACCTAAGAGACGATCCTCTCCTGTTGCCTTCTTGGCTCTGCCTGCCCCCCCCCCCATTTTTATAGATGAGGAAGCTGAGGTACACTGTATTAAGTGACTTGTTGAGGGTCAGATACGAACTCTTGAAGTCTTCCTGATTCTGTACCTGATGTTCTGTCTATCCATTATACCATGTAGCTACCCATTCTATTTATCAATTGATAAGTCTTATCACTCCTACAAATTCTAAGTTCCTTTGTGGTAGGCACCATGACTCTGGAGTCAGAGGACTTGAGTTCAAATCTTGCCTTTTAATACTTCCAATGTGACCTAGAACAATTCCTGTAGCCTTTAGGACTTTGCTATCCTCATCTGAAAGATGAGAGAACTAGGGAGAGGATATTTAATGTTTTTTCCCAGTTCTAGATGCTGACATTTAGCACAAAAATATTGTGGCATAGTGAAGGGAGTTGGAATTGAAGCTTGCGGTCTAGACTTGGAATTAGGAGGACCTGAATTTGAACCCTGGCTATGGTATATAATAGATACATGACCATGCACAATTCACGTAACCATATATTCTACATTTATAAAGTGAATGAGTAAAAGATGAATTAAATAATTATACCATAGACCCACACTGTGATGATCTGGATATCCAAATACAAAAGGAAGACAGTTTCTGACTTTAAGAAGTTTATATTTTAAGTAAAGATGATGATGATGATAATGATAACTAGCATTTTGAAAAATACAAATATTATCTCATTTGATTCTAATTCTTATTTGATTCTTATAAAGGGAAATAACTTTAAAGGAGAAATGTGGGTCAGGCATGGTATTGAGGTTTGAGCGATCACAGAGTTGGAGAATGGAACAAGAAAACGATGGAATTATTGAAGCAAGAGGTTCAAGATAGGGAGGCAGGTGTACATGCTTGTTAGCTGGTGAAAGGGGGCAAGGATGAAAACACATAGGTTCTATCTCTATCTAACACATAGAGTAATAATAGCAACTATTTCACAGGGTGACTGTGACCATCAAAATAAATAATTTACATGCAACACTTTGTAAAACATAAAGCACTCTATGTTTGGTATTATTATTACCTATTAGGCCCTTAAAAGGCAGTGTGGTACCATGGACAGAGAGAGATAGCCTTGAAATCTGGGAGACTTGGTTCAAATTCTGTTTCTGATGAATACTGACTAGGTGATACTAGGGCAAGTCACTTGAATTCAGTGCCTCAAGAAACTCTTTAAGATAGGGTTTTCAAGAAAGTGTCTACTTCTTTTGGTAGAGGGAGTTTCCTAGATCAATGCATTACCAGTAAAATCCCTTTGCCCAAGGGTTCTTGACAGTTTTTCTCATGGACTTCTTTGGACATCTGGTAAAGCCCTTGGATTGCCCTTTAGAATAGTATTTTGAATGTGTAGGATATACATAGAATTATAAAGGCAAGCACTTATTTTGAAATACAGCTAATAAAATACTTTAAAAACCCCAAGGTCACAAAACCCAGTTAAGATTCCAAACTGAAATGCCTCAAGGATTGTTGAATAAATAAATCCATCCACAAGGAAGACTCAAAAATACAGTTTAAATGCAATATGGAGCTGAGTAAAGGAAGAGTCCTTTATAAAAAAAAAATCTGTTTACTTTATGATTAGTCTCCTACAAACACAGATTTCCATTTTGGTTCAGAACAGGCCAAGGAAGGCCTTTTTTTTTTAAGTTTTTATTTATTTTGAGTTTTACAATTTTTCCCCTAATCTTGCTAACCCCCCCCCCCCCATTGAAGGCAGTCTATTAGTCTTTACATTGTTTCTATGGTATACATTGATCTAAGTTAAATGTGATGAGAGAGAAATCATATCCTTAAGGAAGAAAAATAAAGTACAAGAGATAGTGAAATTAAATAATAAGATAACATTTTTCCCCCCCTAAATGAAAAGTAATAGTCTTTGGTCTTTGTTTAAACTCCTACAATTCTTTCTCTGGATACAGATAAATTGTCCCTTATTGTTGCATTGATAGAATGAGCAAATCCATCAAGGTGTACATCAATCCCCAGGGTGTACAATGTTTCTCTGGTTCTGCTCACCTCATTCAGCATCAGTTTATGCAAATCAGAAGGCCTTGTTTTATGAAGGGTCTGACCCAGGTCAGAGATAGAGCAATGCTCCCATGCTGATCACACTTATGAATAGAAGCTGCATTTCTCATGTAACCTGGAAGAGATAAGAAGACCCAGTAGAGACCGTGAGACAGAGACAGAGATAGAGAAAGACAGAAAGATAGAGTCAGGCACAGAGAAACAGAATGACAGATAGTCTCATTGCTAGTATATGTCAGACTATATTTGAACCCATATCTTTTGGATTCTGATATTATATATATTTTTTGTCTTTCATCAAAAATTTAAGAAGATTAATTAAAATAGAATAGAAGATAAGCACAATTAGTAGAAAGATGGAAATAGCATTAGATATAAAGGAATTATGAAGACAATAACTAATATTTATCTAGTTTTTTGGTTTACTGTGCTCTTTATAGCCATTATATTAATTGACCCTCACAACAGTACTGTGAGAAAAGTAGCACAGATATCTTATTCCCATTTTACAGATAATACCAATTCTCATTTATATAACACCTTAAAATTTGCAAGGTTCTTTTATACATTTTGTCATTTGATATTTACAACAATACTGAGGGTAGATGCTATCTTAATCTCCATTTTATATATTAGACAACTAATAGATCCAAGGATTAAATGACTCTGCTAAATTCACACAACTAAGACGTGTTTGAGACAGTATTTAAATCCAAGTCTTTTAAATGAGGACTATTACTCAATCCCCTCAACAATGATCTTTCTCTCTGAGGAAACTGAGGAATAGAGAGATTAGGAGGTTTGGGTAACATCCCAAAGAGTTCACATTCAAACCCAATTCTTCCTACTTGAACAAAATCTGATGCTCTTTTCACCTTACCCCATGTTGATTAGACAGAGAAGGATAAGGGAACAATAATTTCATTGACTATATTTCATAGTTTTGAAAGGACAATCCCTAATTCTGCCTCATAAATTTTTAATATGCAATTAGAGGGATGAATTTTCCAGGTGAACCTATTAACTTTGATATCATTTGACACCTGGACATACAAACTGTGTGGTCTAATAATTGTCACCCATAAAACTTTGTAGTATTTTAATTTACTTCTGGCTGACTTGCCCTACAGAGTACAGTGGCATTGGGAAGTGTGAAATTTAAAATTAGCCAAGACCCTTTAAAAATAAATTTGGCCCTGCCTGCCTAGCCTTCCTCTCTTCGTTCTTCAAATTCACTTATCTACCACTTAGGAGAACTGGGTCATTCCACTTCTGTTTACTGATTTGCTTTGAACTGAATGATTCTACAAAGAGCAAGAGAGATGTCTTTGCTTATTCTCTAAAAAGGGAGCAAACTTGCATTGGGGCTAGAATTTCTAATCCTCATTTTCTACTCCAACCTCAAGGCAGGTCTTCTTTAGCAGCTGTAGAATTTTTCCAAAGAAGATGAGATATCAGCCTAATATACTTTCAGCAATACCTAAATAAGATTTGAGTCAGATGATGTCCATCCCTCCCTTCCCCCCATAATATGGTAGATCTCTGAGTAGATAGAGAGTGATAGCAGATAAAGTATGAAATTTTTAATTAATAGAATACTGTACCTTGGTATCCTTTTATAATATATCCTTGTGTTAGGAAAAAATGCTTTACTTTTAAAATGCACTTGTCTATTAATCAGTCAAGAAGTATTCATTGTCTACTCTGTGCCAGTTACTGTATTAGAAGGGCTATTAGGTAGTACAGTGGATAGAGCACTGTCCTGGAGTCAAGAGGGCAGGAGTTCAAATCCAGCCCCAGACACTTACCACTTACTAGGTGTGTGACCTTGGTCAAGTCACATAACATTGATTGCCTCACATCCAGGGCCATCTACAGTCATTCTGATTCACATCTGGCCCTGGAGGAGACAGTGAGGCTGGTGATTTAATATTGCATCCTTTCCCTCAAATCCAGTTCATAAGCTTGTTATGGCATCACCTCCCTAATGTCATGGTCTTCTTTGAAAATGAAAGACAAATTATCATTATTATTATTATTATTATTATTATTATTATTATTATTATTATTATTACTGTGTTGGACTCTTGGGATAAAATCATAATAATTTAACTTTTATATAGCACCTTAAAGTTAGAAATCAGGGGGTGGCTAGGTGGCGCAGTAGATAGAGCACTGGCCCTGGAGTCAGGAATACCTGAGTTCAAATCTGGCCTCAGACAATTAATAATTACCTAGCTGTGTGGCCTTGGGCAAGCCACTTAACCCCATTGCCTTGCAAAAACTAAAAAAAAAATTAAAAAAATAAAAATAAAGTTAGAAATCACATTGCATATATTATTGTTTTTGAAATCAAACTGTCCCTGACCTAAAGAAGCTTGCATTCTACACACACACACACACACACACACACATAAAATCTATGTCTACATGTTTATGTATTTATATATTTATATTACACAGAATAAATTCAAAGTGGCTTGGGGAGTGAGGGTTGTAGACACTATTATGGGAGAAAGATCTCTCTGAGTTCATGTGGTGGGTCACAGCTGCCAAAATATATTTCCCATAACAGAGAAATTATAGAGGAAAAAACTTAGTTTTTATTATTATGCTCAAGCATAGGTTCAGGCCTCAGAGAAAACTCGAACAACCATTAGGATTCCCCCAAGGCCCTCAAATAGGCAAAAATTATATCACAATGACAGAGAAATAATTATTTTTTATATTGCAATTGTTGTACATTCCTCTTAGGCTATAATAGTTAAAGAAAAGACAGCATATTTCCTTCAATGTCATATAAGTTGAACAAACATTAGAGTCATAATTTCATATATCCCCTAAGGAGACAAACCTCATCCAATAAGCTCTGTAGAGAAACTAAGTTAGGTTACAGATTAAACTACATTTAGTGGGTTCACAAATTGATTAATTGAGGAGGAAGATTTACATGTTGCCAAGGAGAAAGGGACAATTGAGATTCTTTTTAATAAGGAATATTTAAGGCACTATGTAAGTTTTCACATTCCACTGGTTTTGGTCATCTCAACAACCTCTCAACTAGAAGAAATGACCCTGACCTTTCCTCAACATTATTAAACTTTGAGTCAGGTTTTGGTCAGATGAGATTAGAAAGTCAAGAATCAAAAATTCCCATACCACACACTTTTAGCTAGAAAGATTAGGAAAGGCTCTGTTAGACAAAGTATTTGAATTGAGTGTTAAAGGAAATTTGGTATTCTAAGACAGAGGGATAAAGAGAGCTCTTCTACTCATCGAAATCACCAGGGCAATAGCACAAAGATGGGAAATGGAATGTTTTATATGGGGAACAGTCAATCAACAATTATTTATTAAGTATGTTCTGTGTGCCAGAACTACTACTCTGCTAAAAAGAAAGGAAAAAAGACACTTTTTGCTCTTAAGGAGCTCAATATAATGAAGAAGGAAATATGTAAACAACTATCCACACTCTAATATCAATGGAGGAAAGATATTAGCATTAAGGTAGATTGGTAAAGACTTCTTATAGAAAGTGAGATTTTTTCTGGGACATGAAGGAAGCCAAAGGCGGGAGTTACAAAGGAAAGACTTCTGTTCATGTAGTGAAGACATCCAGAGAAAAAATGCACAGGTTCGAGGAACTGAGTTCAAGAACAGAATAGAGACCAGTGTCACTGAGTTGCAGAATTCCTGTGGGTATATGTATATCCTGTGGGATATATAAGAAGACAAGAAAAATTGGAAGGGTCCAGGCTTTGAAGAACTTTGAACCCCAGCAGATTTTATATTTAATCCCATAGAGAGCACAGCAATTTTTAGTAGACATTACCTTTAGGAAGATCAATTTGACAGCTGAGTGAAGACTAGATGGAAGTGAGAAAAGACTCAGTGCAGGAAGACTAGTGATTGCTACAATTCTAGACAAGAAGGTCTG
The DNA here is from genome assembly GCF_037893015.1 of Macrotis lagotis. NCBI lineage: Eukaryota > Metazoa > Chordata > Mammalia > Peramelemorphia > Peramelidae > Macrotis > Macrotis lagotis. Next base: position 195,454,048 of record NC_133662.1, read on the forward strand.
CACCAGGATGATGCCAGTGTTAGAACAGAAAAAAAGGATAGATGGGATATATGTTATAAATGTACAATCGATGTGTATTGACCATGGATTGTATATGGGAGATGAGAGTGAGTAATCAATGATGACACCTAGGTTAAGTGCTTGGAAGACTGGGATGGTGATGGTGCCCTTCATAATAAAAGGAAAGTTTCAGAAGAAAAGAGTGAATAAGATAATGAGATCCTGCAAGAAAACCCATTTGACTGGATTATATACCTGGAGAGGTGGGTTGGAGTTAGTTGTGCAGGACTTTAAAATCATATCAACTCGGGGACAGCTTTGAGTGAAAGAGATTTGGAGTCTCTCTAATTATGCTTTACTGAATAACATTTTTTCTCCTTGGAATCAGTATGCCTGATGAAATAGAACTGAGTGGACATGATTTGCTCACTGGACTTTTCCAGCTTTAGGTACTCAGGATGACACCTGAGCTCCCATCACTATGGCTGGAGAAATGCCAAAAAAGGAGTGGATTCAAGAGCTTTCCTAAGGATAGCTACTACTGAGGAATGGGTCTCCTTTGTCTACAGATGCTCAGAATAGCTGCCTTATCAGACATCTGCATTTTGCACAATTGTATTGGGGAACAAGGGGACAGAATCCTGCTTCTTCAAGTAGCCAGGCTATTTATTTCTGTTCTCTGGGAAGGTCAGGGAACAATGGGAGGAATGACAGGAATAATTAAGAGATAGTAGCATACATTCAAATAGCACATAATGCAATCATTCAGCTTTGTTCAGCCAGCACTGGCTCATTCTTTCTTTGCCTTTCCTATTTCTTTATCTTCCCCATTACCATCATTTGCCATGTTTGGACCCTGAACCTTATCCAATTTCTTCCTGCTCACCCCTCCCCGCCTCAAATTTCATCTATTTAATTCCCTCCACCTGGTCCAAAAGAAGGAAAGGAATCCTTGGTAAAGGTTTTAAAACTAAGAATAAATTTACGTAAATCCTTGCCGGAAGCTGACATTGATCCTACACTTCTTTGAAAATGTTTGGTGTCCTCTTGTGGAACAGTATTAATGAGCCCAAAGCAGATCCTTTTCCTTGGATGGAGCATTGTTCTTAGCAGTTCACCTCCCCACACCCTCCACATATATCTCCACTGACAATCCCAAATCTGCCCTCTCTTTGGGTGGCTAAATGATGTTTATTGAAATGTTTGGGAGTAATGACCCCTGATGCTTTCAATATATAACTTGATTAATCATGTGTGACCAGAACAGAGAGGGATTGATGGACAAGCTGTGGCATACAATGTCAGGAGAATTCAAGGAAGAATCCTAGCGTTCTGGGTGTTTTTTTTGAGTAGAATTTTATGGGTGCCCTGGATAAAAGTCACCTAAAATAGGTAGATATGGGTGGGTTTTGATCCACAATGTTTGAGAAAATGTTCACTTTGATGAGTTCATGCATCTGATCATACATCAGTTGATGAGTTGGAAGAATGTAAATATGCTTTCTACTCTAACACATCCCTGATAAATTAGGAGAATGCATGAAAACTACAAAAACTGCAGGGGACTTTCAAGGCCATCTAGTTCAACCTCTTTACTAGAGGAAACTGAGATGCTGAGAGTTCAAGTGGTTGTGACTTGTCCAAGGTCAGAAGGATTCGAATGCAGGTCTTTTGACTCCAGAGTTGCCACTGCTCTTTCTAATAATCCATGATGCCCCTAGACTCTGTTTGATGTAAGTGGCAATCTTTTCATATAGTAAATTAAACCAATATTTGGATTTTTCATTTCATACATGTGCCTTGTCCCTTAATAATTGGATTGAACCTAGTATAATTAGTTTTTCCTAGAAACTATCCAAAGGCAGCTAGGTGGCTCAGTGCATAGAATATCAGGTCTGAAGTCAGAACAACTAAGACTAATCGTTGTCAGTTCAAATTCTGCCTCAGACACTAGCTAAGTGACTCTGGGCAAGTAACTTAGTCCAGTTTGCCTCAGTTTCTCTATCTGTACAATGAACTGGAGAAAAAAAATAACAGACCACTTCAGTATCTTTGCCAAGAAAACTCCAGATGTGCTCATGAAGAGTTGAACACTCCTGAAATATAATCCTGTCCATGCATAGATACATATTCACACATGAAAGAAAACAAGAAGGAATGAGAATGAGAACTAGAGAGAGGGAGGGTAGATCAGTATCAGTCTTGGAGGCCAGGAAGATCTATTTTCAAGCTCTACCGAAGCATTTAGTATGTACTGGTCAGGTCTTGTTCATAAACACATGTTCATAAACATGTGCATATTATATAATGTGTCTATATATGTGTATTCATGCATAAGCACACACATATATGTATATATACACCCACATATATGTCTAGTCTATATGTACAATATGCAAGTGTGTATTATCAACAACACTCCACCTGCAACTTTGTGCACTTTTACTGTATAACACCATATCAAAAATCTTTCCTTCCCAAACTCCTCCTGGCTTCCTATAAAGTTTCAGCAAAATCCTACTTTCTAAAAGAAATCTTTACTAATCTGCCTTAATGCTAATATCTTCCCTCCATTGATGATCTCAAATTTATATGATATTTTCTTGTTCACACACAGTTGTTTGCATGTTTTTCTTCACATATATAAAACAAATACCTAGATATTATATACCTATAATATTTATACCTATATTAGCTAACTTTATTAATATTAACATATTATATTGTATATATACTCTCTATAACAATATATACCATATAAAATATAATATTGCTAGGGGAAACTAGATGGTGCAGTGGATAGAGCAAAACAACCTGGAATTAGGAAGTCCTGAGTTCAAACCAGACCTCACACACTTACTAGCTGTGTGACCATGGGCAAGGCACTTAATCTTATATGTCTCTTCATCTGTAAAATGAGTTGGAAAGGGAAATAGCAAACCTTGCTTGTATCTTTGCTAAGAAAACCCCAAATGGAGTCACAAAGAATTAAACATGGCAGAAATGACTAAACAATAGCAACTGCAAAAGATGGTTCAGTGGATACAGTGCTGGACTTGCGGTCAGAAAGAACTGAGTTCAAATCTAGCCCCAGATGCTCACTTCTTGAGAAAACATAATTTTTTTTACTTAGTTTTAATTTTTTTTTAAAAATTGTATCCCCAGACCACTACTTAGTACAGAGTAGGTATTTAATAAATATTTGTTGATTGAACTAGAATAGAATTTCATCAAAAAATCAAATATTTATTTCATGAATGTTCATATTTAATACATACATTTTTGGATTGACATAATAAACCCATATTAGAATCCTTTTTTGTAGAATAGGAAGGAAGGTGAAATGTGTAGACCACATATGACTTCTGATTCAGGCAGATTCACTACTAATAGTACCCATACTTAGGGGCGGCTAGGTGGCACAGTGGATAGAGCACTGGCCCTAGAGTCAGGAGTACCTGAGTTCAAATCTGGCCGCAGACACTTAATAATTATCTAGCTGTGTGACCTTGGGCAAGCCACTTCACCCCATTTGCCTTGCAAAAACCTAAAAAAAAAATAATGTGCATACTAAGATATATAGGTTATCAGTAGATCTAGATTTCCTTTTAGCTAACAGAATTTGTCAATACATGCCTCAGAGCAACCAAGACAGTATTGAGCCCATAGAAAGTGTTTATTATTTTTTAAACTGATATATGCTCCACAACATTCTGTGCTACTCTCCTTCAATAAAGTCAAAAATATTTGATAGTGTTCTGGATCTGGAGTCCAGAAGATCTGGCTCAGATACTGCCTTCAACATTATTGATTGTATCATCCTAGATGAGTCTTTTAACCTCTAGAAATTTGAGTTTCCTCCTTTGTAAAGTGGGAGAGTGAGAGTGTTCTCATAGGCTGTACTCTGAAATCTTGGATATTCTCACTGAAGATAACAAAACCTTAATCTCTATTTATCAAATGACTTTCAACCCCTCATCCATTCCTTTTCCTTTTTCTTATTCTCTCTCCTCCAACCTACTAGGTCTATGACCAGAAACCTTGATCAAATCAAATTTATATTGTTCCTGGATAGTGTTTGTCAACATATTACACTTGTATCCTACTCCTCCTCCTTGAAATTTTATGAACCCAAGTTCCTCTCCATGGTCATTGTAGCGTGGAAGCATTGGTTAAGTAGCATTGTTCTTGGAGTCAGGAGGACAAGAGTTCAAATTAGTCTTAGACATTTGACACTAGTTATGTGATCTTGAGCACCTCACTTAACTCTGATTTGCCTCCCATCAAGGTCATATCCAGTTGTCCTGGGTCATATCTGGCCACTGGATCCAGAGGCCTTCAGAGGAGAAAGTGAGGCTGGTGACTTAGTTCAGTAGCCCCTCAATCAAATCATATTTATGTGCTTGTCATGACATCTCTTCCCTGATGTCATCATCTTCTTTGAAAATGAAGGACAAATGTCATCATCATCATCATCATCATCTCAATATTAGAATGGAAACTCCTTGGGACCAGTCATTGTCTTTACTTTTTTTGAACTTATAGCACAGAGCTTGGCAAATGGTAACATGTAACAAATATTTTACTAACTTATTTATAAGTGACCTTGATTACTATAAATATTATTCATATATGCTGTATCTTTGTTGTTACTTTTATCTTTCCTGTGGTATTTGTTTTTTTTTTAGTTTAGGGGGTTACAGATTAGGTACCTTCTTTACCAATGAAGATCAGACCCTTCTAATCCTAGAGAACTGTTTGATACTCATGAAAGATTAAATGATTTACCCAGGGATTCAGAGGAAGGTCTTGAACCCAGGTCTTTTCAATACCATAGCTCTTTAGATCCATATGTAATTTTGCTTCTTGGGCATATTGTGTAATGGCATGGAACCACTGCTGGTCCCAAAGAGATTGGCATATTTTTTTTCCTCTCAAGTGGGGCTCCCAGAATCCTTCATCCTTAGAGGCAAACCTGGCTTTTATTACAGGGATGATGAGTGGGATCATAACAGTGTAGATTGACATTCCATTAAAAGTTAACCAAGAAGTATTTATTAAGTTCTTACTTTGGGCCAGTCATGAAATATTTGCCATCCAAGAACAAGTCTTAAGACATTTAAACTGCATTCAGAAATAGATAGTAAGGTAGTCTGTGTCAATTAAACAGAGTTACCCATAGTTTGTTTTTTTTGGGTTTTTTTTGCCTTTCCTGGGGGTAGGAGTGCTGAACTCTTCTATTCAGTATCAGGAAGTAATCTCATTTGGTATTTAATAAAATTTGCCCTCAAATCAAACAGTTAGAGGATGTAATAATGTATTTCACTTGATTCATTCATTAGCGTTTCACCTGAGAGCCTCAGGTGTTGTAATTCCCAGGCAATGTGAGGTTTTTTTAAAAAATTTTTTGAGGGGGTGGGGGAAAGGAGTTTGTTTTCTGTTTTCTGTTTTCCTTTGCTTCTCCTAGCCAGGCAAGTAATCTTCTGTTTAATGATGGAGGAACTGGGAAAGATCAGCTCTTCAGCCGCTCAGCCTGACTCCAAATGATTATTCCCTACATTCTGCATTGCAAAATTCTCCTTGGGGCTTTGATGTTTTCCTTTACTTTTCTCTCCCTCCTGTTCACCCTCCCCAAACCCCCTTAAGAGATCCATATTGGAAAAGGAAGCAGAGAAAGAAAGATGAAAACACAAGGTCCCTTAAGTTCAACAACAGATTATTCGTATTCTCACGGTCAGTGGTTTTTGCCAGATGGAGCCTGGTACCTTTGCGGATATTGTGTTCCTTTTTATCACGCACAGAGATTTGCACATGTCTGAGTCTGAGATGAGAAATACCACTGGGTGAATGTTTACAGGCCTTTCTAGCCAGAGGAAGCAAATGCTGAACCAAGAAACCTCTTCCTTTGGCAGTGAACCAAAGGAGAATTCCTATAAAATGAAGCTAAGGGGGCATTAAAGGGGGTGGGCAGGGGAGGAAGGAAAGTCTGTTTAATCATGTTTTTTTACAAATTTTCCCCACTCATATTAGGATTCCAACCTTCTTCATTGGAGGATGGGTTGCTATGTCTTTCTTTTATTTAGAAACCTGGCAGCAAGCTGAAAGCAAAAGGAATGATGAGAACACCAAACAATAGAATTTCTGCTAACAAGATGAACAGGCAAATTTTGTATTAAAAAAGGAAGATAAAAAGAAAAGGAGTTTTTGTCACTGATATCTTTGAGGTTTGGGGGGTATGTAGCCTTCAGTGTAGTTCCACAGTAGCCTATAGAGGCACAAAGATACTAAGCATGTTCAGTGTTTCAGTAACAGTCCTGTTAATGTGTAATGCTATTTGGACTGACTAATAAACTACCTTTATGCCATAGCTTAATGAAACTTCCTGAGCCTGGTGCTTTCTGGGAGCAAATGTAGTCACCTTCCTTGTTCTTAAATAAACTCTTTTCCAAGGAGCCCAAACCCTGGAAAGATGATAAAGTTCATTAATGCTGACACACCTTTCACAGTGATGACTTGCTTTCCAGGAAAGTTAGTTATCCATTTTATTGATGCTTTCCCTATGTTTTCAAAGAAGACAATGACATCAGGGAGGTGATCATGATCAGCTAGTAAATTTGATTTGAGCAAGGGGGTGCCGTGCTAAATCACCAGCCTCACTTTCTCCTCCTGAACCATCTGGGTCCAGTGGCCAGATATGAATCAGGACAACTGGAGAGGATCCTGGATACAAGCTAATCAGGGTCAAGTGCAGCTAGATGGTACAGTAGACAGTACACTGGCCCTGGAGTCAGGAGGACCAGAGTTCAAATGCAACCTCAGACAGCTTGACACTTACTATCTGTGTGACCTTGGGTAAATCCATATTATTAGGTTCAATTTAGTAGTGATTCAACACACATTTATAAAAAGCTTACTTAATGTACAGTCTTATGTTTTTGAGTCAATATTTGTAAAGCTTTAATAAATGAAGAAATTGTTAAAATGAAGAGTACAATGTCTGACAGCTATCAAGCACTATACAAATAAATAAATATGCATTTCCCTCCTTGCCCACTCATGAAGTTCATAGTATATAAGAGAAAAGATCATAGGATTTATAGCTGGGGGGAGACCCAGAGTCCACTTAATCTAACCCTCCTTTTGCAGTTGAGGAAAGGCAGAGAGATTAAGTATCTTGCAAAGAGTTACAAATCTAGTTAGGGTCTAAGGAAGTATTTGAATTCAGGTCTTTCTCACTCCAAGGATAACATTCTATCCACTATGGCATCTTAGTATCTACTGTCTAAGGAAGTCTAATATAGAATTAATCTATAGTACCAAATGTGCATCTGATAAACCAAAATATTTTGAGATAGCCAACAGGGGTATAGGTCAAATTTTTAAATGTTTTCTGGTAATTTTTCAATAAATAATGCTTTTATTTTCTTTCACATCTAACTCCTTTCTCATTGTGGGGAAAAAAACATTAATGACAAATATTCGTAGTCAAATGAATCAAATTTCTACTTCAAAAAATATATGTGTTGGGGGTGGCTAGGTGGCATAGTGGATAAAGCCCCAGCCTTGGAGTCAGGACTACCTGGGTTCAAATCTGGTCTCAGACACTTAATAATTATCTAGCTGTGTTGCCTTGGGCAAGCCACTTAACCCCATTTGCCTTGCAAAAACCTAAAAAAACAAAAACCAAAAAAAAATATATGTGTCTTTCTGTATTTTGAAACCATCTCTTCTGTCAGGAAATTATATGTATCAGTCTCCTGAAATTGTGGTTGGTCTTTGCAGTAATCATTTTCTTAAGCTCTTTTATAGTTATCTTTCCAGTGTTATTTTATGAATTGTTATGGTTCTACCCATTTCATTCTATTTTAGTTCAAAAAAGACTTCTCAAGTTTCTCTGAAATTTTCCCTTTTCTCATTTCTTATGGTAGTTTTTCAATATATATATATATTTATACCATCTATTTGTTCAATCATTGCCCAATTAATGGGCATCATCTTGTTTTCCAGTTTTTTGGTACCACAAAAGAACCCTATTAATATTTGTCAACATGTTGGTTCTTTTCTTTTTACTTTGGTCTCTTTGGTAAATAGAGCTGCTTGATGAATCAGAGGGTATATATCATTTAGAAACTCTGGGGAATAATTCTAAATTGCTTTATAGAATTACTTGGACCAGCAACAAAGCAAAAATGTTCCAGTTTCTTTTGAGTAACCAAAGATGTGTTGGTTATGAGGTAGGATTCTTTATGGCAAATAAAGAAACAGATGGGAAGATAGGATATACATCCTATTCCCAACTAGTTTTAATTTCTTATGTCAGTTCTCTATATTTTGAGGTCATTTCATTCCTTATAGTTTAGAAAGTATTAGTTATGAAAAGATCTGTTGAAATCATTGTACTAAAATTATTATGAGTTAATGTATTTTATAGCCATAGGTGATTGTAAGCAATAGGTTTAATTGTGATAATACAATAGTTTCCATATATTTTATTTAGTGAATTTTCAGAGTTTGTAATTAAAGTACAAGGATTTTTCCATCTGACAGATGATAAAGATTAATGAAGTTTTGTTGTATAATTTTAGCTTCTTGGCAGTATTTTCTAGATATTTGGAAGGAGCTGAATCTTTGGAAGATGCATTGATGTAACACTATTTTTACCATTTTCTTTTAAAATATTCATTATTTAATAAATGATATTCTTGAGGATTAGGATTCTGATAGCAATAACCTAATCTTTTAGCACCAAACCATATTTTTGTAAAAAAATACATATGACAACCCTTTGTTTCACATTTCGATATCTACATATAAGTGACTGAGTATGTGTGGATATTGCTCATGAATACAGGGCCTTTTGATTACCCTCCTGCATCTTAACCTGTTCATAGATTTCCACTAGAGATAAACTAATATTGACTACAGTCGACAAATTCAATGGCTTATAACCATTTTCAGCCTTTACTATTCCCCATGGAATGGTATTTATTTACTCCAGAAGGTTTTCTTTAAGTTCTAAACTTCAAGATTTTTTTTCTCTTTTTATGATGAATGTGACTCTTGCTTTGGCTACCTTGAGGGTGACAGGTCCTATAATTTGCTAATATATAAGCTTTTATTGTTATGCTTTTGAAATCTGTTGTCATCCATTTTTGTGATTCCTAAATTGTAAATAAAGACCAGTATTATAATGGTTTTAATTGTTCTAAATATATTTTTCTAAGTGCTATATACAGAATAGATGTAAAAATATTCTCAGAGCAGAAGGAGCTATCAGATGTGGGGATAGAAAGGGAATATGGGAAAAACCTCTTGTAGAAGGTAGCATTTGATTTGTCTTTAAGGTGGCCAGAGGTTCAACAAGCCAGAGAAGAAGAAAGGAAAGGTTCCTGGCTTTGGATACAGTCAGTGCAAAGTCACAGAGAAAAGAACAAGCTAGAAAACTACCATTGTGGTTGGATTGTAGAGTGCAAAGAAAAATTGAAATATTAGAAAATTGGGGAAAAAAATATTCAGTTTATGAAGAGTTAAATGCACAACAGAAGATATCATATTTAATTGTAGTGGTATTAGAAAACAATTGAGTTGATTGAGGGGGGTAGGTGGATAGAGTGAGGTAGATTACATGGTTGACTTTGTGCTTTAAACAAGTCACTTTAGTGGTCAAGTGAATGATAACTGGGAGTGGGGGGAGACTTAAGGCAGAGTTAGCAAATTAGGATGCTATTATAAAACTCCAGGCAAGAAGTCAGAAGGATCTGCACTAGAGTGGTAGTTGTGTGAATAGAATAAGAGTGATATATGAGGTTTGGTGTAAAATTGTGAAACATTAGTCCAGTGTAGAGATATATAGAGGAGTGAAAATGAGTTGTAAATGAAGGGAAGCAAAGATCCTAGCAGAATGGCAAAGTCAACATCACAGAGACTTTCTGGGATAGTTATGTATGACATGACTATTGCTTCTTCAATTGTTGGATTAAGATAAAAGATGTAATGAAATAGTATCATATGCTGAGAAGATCCTGTAATGGAAGAAAATCTTGGAACTGGGCAGAGAAAACATGATAAAGAGTTTTATGTGGAGATTAGGGGGCGGGAGAAACAAAAGTATTATTGGAGAAAAGGAAGAAATGGTAGGATCATAATCAGTAGCAGCAGCATTAATGTCATACTTTAAAGATTACAAGGCACTTTATACATTTTTCAAAGAAGCTTTTCCATTGTTAGAGTGCAATTCAAAACAAGATGTTTCTGACCCCAACTTTTCATAGCAGTCCTTGGATGTAGGTATTATTATTATTATTATTATTATTATTATTATTATTATTATTATTTCCCCTTTTCAGATAAGGAAATAGAGACAGAAGGAAGTTTAAAGACTTGCTCAAATTCATACCTGATAAGTGTCTGAGTTAGAATTTGACCTCAAGTCTTTCTGTTTCTAACCAGGTAGAATATAATGATATAATATGTCAGGGTGAACTTCAATTGGTTAGACAACTCCTTGGAGCTGATGAATCCTCCCTATTTGAGATCCCCAAGCAAAGGTTAGATTGCTATTCTCTGGATGTTTTTATAGAAGGGAGTACTTGCTGATATGGAAGGCACCCATGTCCATAAAAGCAAGGACTCACACAGCATCAGGCTATCAGCAAAAGACCTATTTCCTATTAAATCAGACCATGGGTGACCTTAGTTCTGGTAAAGGAAGGTTTTACAAAATATTCCCCTCACTATAAATCAACATAAAGTGCATGTCATGCCATCATTCTATTACAAAGATTAGGGGGCAGCTAGGTGCCACAGTGGATAGAGCACCAGCTCTGGAATCATGAGTATCTGAATCCAAATCCAGCCTCAGACACTTAATAATTGCATAGCTATGTGACCTTGGGCAAGTCACTTCACCCCATTGCCTTGCAAAACCCAAACAAACAAACACAAAGATTAGAACTAAGATGCTTCAGAGAATGATGCAAGTAGATAATCTTGGATATCTTTTCCCATCCTGAGGTCCCTCTCTGTCAAAGTCAGAGCTGCTGATAAATTTTGAACTCGGCTAACCATAAGTTTCTTCTTAAAAATGTGGAAGAAGCAACAAGGAAAATTGTAAGTAAGTTGAACAGTGGATAGAGTGCTAGACTTGGGCTCAGAAAGACCTTAGTTCAAATATTGTCTCAGCTACTGTATTATTATAACTGTGTTATCTTGAACAAGTTACTTAGCTTTTCTTAGCTTCAGCTTCTTCATTTGTAAAATGGGAATAATAATAGCATCAACTTGAAAGGTTGTTGTGAGGATCAATTGAGGTAACATGGGCAAAGTTCTCTGCAAACTAAATAGTACTATGAAAATTATTATGATGATTATTATTAATTCTGAACCTGATTCTAACCCCAAATCAGTTTGTCTAAATTTAAGTGCTGGTTACCTTGAGGGTTCTCATCATAGAAGAAAGGAAAGCTACATATAACCTGACATTCATTATAGATCAGAGAAGCACAGATTTCAACAGGTTCCAAGAAAAAGTAGGCATGATTTTATTAGTTTTAGCTGTCACTGACATGTATTGGTTGTGTGACCCCTAGTAAGTCACTCAATACTCTAAACAACTTTCCAAAATAATAAGGTGCCAATCTCCATTGGTTAAAGGAATATCTGACAAATTCCTATACTGAAAAAGTAGCAGGTCCAGTCCCTATTCTGATTTCTATGAATGGGAATTGGAATAAAGGACCAACAGACATTAATATAGTAGGCTAACAGGAACAAATAAGAGAATTTTTATAGATAAAGACCATCATGAACTTAGCATCATTTGATGTTAAGAGCAGCAAAAATGATTAACAAAGTAAGTTGAGAGGAAGTAGAAAATATATTCACTAAACAACAATTAATAATTAACAACAATAACAAACAGAAATTTCTATAGTGCCTTAACATTTGACATTGACTTTGTATATATTATTTCATTTGGCCATCACAACAACATTCATTTGTATTATTTTGCTGGTTTTATAAGATGAAAAAACTGAGGTAAAGAAAATAACTTACTCATGGTCCCATGGCCACTAAGCGATAGAGAATCTACACCTAAATGTTTCTGAGTCCAAGTCTAACACTGTATCCATTATAATGAAAGGATAAAGAGAGTCCTTGTAAATAGATTAAACTACAATAGAATTAAAAAGAGAAAGAAATACTGAATTTATTATCATACTTTTTTCTTTCTAAAATTATTTTTGGCTTTGGAAATATAGAACAAAAATTAATTATAGGAATGTGAGATAGCCCTAAGTACATATGAAGAAGGCTTGGTCTTTGGAAGAAGGGCCATTTTTTTTTCAAGATTAGGAGGACAAAGCTAGAATAGGAAGAGTGGCAGCTATGTGTTACAATGCATAGAGTAATGAACCTCAATTCAGGAAAATCTGAGTTCAAATCCAACCTCAGGTATTTTCTGTGTCACTATGGACAGGCAAGTCACTTAACCTTACTTTTCTCAACTGTAAAGTGGGAGTGATAATAACATCTATATCCCAGAGTTGTTGTGAAGATCAAATGGTATATTTGTAAAGTACTTTTCACTGTGCCTCATATCATCATTAGCAGCAGCAGCAGGAGCAGCAGCATCACCTCTAGAGGCTTTGAAATGAAAATGGAGCAGAGAAGGTTCATATTGAATGGCCTCAGTCTCCGAATACTGAAAGAAAACTATGGCTATAATACCTGTGGGTAGTGATAATCTTTGATAAATCAGGGATAAAGGAAGAGAAAGGAACAAGTATTTATTAAGCACCTTCTATGTGCCAGACATTGGGCTAAATGCTTTACAAATATCTAATTTGATCCTCAAACAGTTCTGTGGGGTAGGGGCTCTTAGCTCCACTTTATAGTGGAGAAAGCTGAGGCAGAGTTTGTGGTCACATGCCACAATATGGACAGATGTTTCCCTTTTCGATAGTGGTGCATACCAATAGTTTCTACACTTTTGGAGGCTGAAGCTGGTGGATTGCTTGAGTTTTAATAGGGATAATACTGATTGAGTGTCTGTACTATATGATGTCAATAAGGTGGGTGCATCTCAGGAACAGAAAGTCACCAGACAATGTAGAGTTTGGAAATGGAGTAAGTCAAAGATTCCAAAACCAATTAGCAGTGGTAGTGGGTGTTAAGTAGCTACTGCACTTTCAGATGAAGGAAGATTGGGAAAAATTCTAAAACGCTTTATTAAAAAGTTGATTTATAAACTTTTTTTTTAAAAAAAGAGAATGGTGACAGCTAAAATCAACATGATTTCATTAAAAAGGGATCATACCAGACTAATCCATTTCTTCCTTTCTTTTTCACTCCCTCCCTTTCTTTCTCCTTTCCTTCCTCTCTTCCTTTTTTCCTTTTTCTTTCTTTTTTCATTTATACTTACCTTTCTTTCCTTGTTTTTCTTTGTTTCTTTGCTCTATTTCTTTTTCTTTTTCTTCCTTCCTTCCTTCCTTCCTTCCTTCCTTCCTTCCTTCCTTCCTTCCTTCCTTCCTTCCTTCCTTCCTTCCTTCCTTCCTCTCTCTGTCTCTCTGTCTCTCTGTCTCTCTGTCTCTCTGTCTCTCTGTCTCTCTCTCTCTCTCTCTCTCTCTCTCTCTTTCTCTCCCTCCCCCCCATAGACTTACTCGACTTGTATCAGAAAAAATATACCCAGACATAAAATACCCAGATTTCAACTAAGCATTTGACAAAGTTCCTTTAGTTTGTATTTTTGTACAGAATGGAGAGCTGTGGGTAATCATATGGTTAGCTGGCTCTTTGTCCAAATTGAAGGCTGGTCTTCCTGTCATTCTGTCAACAAGCATTTATTAAGTGTTTACTCTGTGCTAGGCAGGTGAGAGGGTTCATGAAATTTTTCTTCATACTTTGGGTTATCATGGATAGAGAAAAATTCTTTTAAAAATGGAACTGAAGTTTTATTTGGAAACAGATGTAGAACAAGATTATGAAGTATTTAAGTGTAAACTTGACCTTTGGCAGAAGGTTGAACCAAGAAAGAACTTGACACAGAGGGAAAGAGAAGAAACATCCTACATTGACAGTGTTTTCCTAAAGAGAAAGAGCTACTTTTTTTGAGAAAGGAGGAACTAGTTCTTTCAAAGGAATAAGAAAAGTAAATTCATGTGCTTCCAGATAAGAAATCATTCAGTAAAGGCCAAAGGATGAAGGAAAGAGTAGCGATAATTGGTAACTCCCTACTCAGAGTATATTGAGTCTTTCCTTTGCTGATTGATAAAATTTGAAGAATCTTCTCTCTCTCTCTCTCTCTCTCTCTCTCTCTCTCTCTCTCTCTCTCTCTCTCTCCATCTCTCTCTCTCTCTCTCTCTCTCTCTCTCTCCATCTCTCTCTCTCCTCTCTCTCTCTCTCTCTCTCTCTCTCTCTCTCTCCATCTCTCTCTCTCTCCTCTCTCCTCTCTCTCTCTCTCTCAAACATGTGCTCAAAGAAATAAATAAAACATTCTTAAACTTATCAAAAATTGATGGTATTCCAATGATATTGTCTAAAGGAACATAGAATTCATCATCAAAGAATACAAAATGTGAGCAAGAAAAACCATGTGGACTTAGTTGTGTTTTCATCACTGCTGTCCATTAAAAACAAGGCAAATAGAAGAGAAAAACTAATTTGGAAAGTGTAAGTTGGCTAAGAATATCAATTTCTGTCAATCACTCAAAATATATGAATAACAGTCCTCTAGCCAGAAATGAAGTATAGCTAAGAAAGGTTAGTAATTCTATTTTCCTGGTGTCTTTCAAATCTAGTTTAAAACACTTTAAAATAAAGAGGATAAAAAAGGGAAAAATGACTAATATCTCTGTCTTTAACTGTGTCTCTCTATGTCTTTCTGAATCACTCCAATGCAGAAAGCAGAATAAAAATTGAGAAACCTCTAAATCCAAAGTAGAAAAGGTACAAGAAAGGGGCATTGACTTCATTACCTCTCTTCATTACTTCAGATGTCCATATAAAAAGGAAAAAGTTTAGACAACAATTAGTATGAACTATAGGTCCTAAAAAAAACAGGGAAATTTGATTTTGTAGGTATCACTAAGATATGGTTAGATGAAACCTATGATTGAATCACAATTTTAAAAGGGGAAAACTTTACTAAAATAAATGGGGTAAAAGAATTTGTCTCAAGATAAAACTAAATATTAAGGTTGATTAAACTTGTATACTCATTCAAAACAACAGTAAATGGGGGATAAGTGGATTAGGTATTAGCATTCAGATGGGTGAAGGACAATGTAGGGAAAAACAAATGATTTTGTGGAGTATACAGTCTTTGTATCTCTCTCTCTCTCTCTCTCTCTCTCTCTCTGCCAAAAACATAGCAGTTAGTAAGATCTTGACTTGTCTAAAAGATAATTTTATCCTTCAAAAGGTAAAGGAATCAACAAGTGGGAATAATATTTTGGACTGGATATTCAATAGGAAAATACTGGTTGAAGTGGAAATGATGCAAACCTTGGAGTAGGAGGGGAGTGAATAACATTCCTCAGAGTTTGTGAGAAGAGAAAAGTTAATCATAATCTATCTGGGGTCCTAAATTTTAGGAAAGTGAGTTGCAAATGGTTGAGAGAAAGGATAGAGAGGATTCCATGAAATAAAATTCTTCAGAGAGAGACAGCATAGGACAGAAAAGAAACTCTCAGCAATTAATAACCTATTTCTTCAATTGACCTTTGTATAGCATCAAGGTCATTTACCATTTTTTTGTCCTTCCCTGAACATTCTAGAGCTTTTCAAAGTCCTTATTAACTACAATGACAGGACTAAATATGAATCTCTCTATCATATCTTACTAGAGCAGAACAGGAAGGAATTACCATCCAGTCAATTAATAAATATTTATTAAGCATTTACTATGTGCCAGACACTGTTTTAAGTACTAGACATGCAAAGAAAAATAAAAGTCAATCCCAGCACCTGAGGAACTCAGGATGTAATATAATCACCCTAAACCAGAAGTTGCACCTTTTGTTTATTTTTACTGCATTAGCTTTTTAGACTGCCTGATCTTCCTGCTGACTTATCTTAAGGGTAAAACTCATTAAAACCTCCAGATCTTTATCAGAATATCAGATGCCTAACCATGTATCCTCTCTATCTTGGTCTTTTAAAAGTCATTTATTTTTTGTACCCATGTATAAACCCTTGCATTTATCACAATTAAATTTCATCTTCTTAGATTCATCCCAGTGTACTAGGCTGTCAAAAATTTTTGATACCAACACTATCATCCAAGATATCTACTTCAAAGGATTTTTGTGGTCAAATGAGATAATTGCTTAGAACTTAATACAGTTTTTAGCCCAGAGTAAGTGCTATATTTTAGCCTAGAGTAAGTACCACTACCACTACTACTACTGCTGCTACTACTACTACTACTACTACTATTACTACTACTACTACTACTACTACTACTATTACATAGGAAACAACAAAATGAGTTCCTTCAAATGTATTGGAGAGATATTAGTCCAAAGTTTCAGGAACTTCACATACAGGCATATTTTTCAAGTTCAGTAAATTATTTTGGCCTTTACTTTTCCCAGGACTATTTAGCAACTTACTTCTGCCTTTGCCATTCTTGTAGTTTATTCATCTTTGTAGTACTTTTGCTGACTCAGTAGCACCCTCAGCAGTCCTGACTGTCAATCATTGGCTCTTGAGGAGAAAAGCTGACTTGGTAGAACATGAAGCTACTTCCTTAGATGGTTAGATATAACTACAATGAATGGGAAAATTGAAGCCCAGTGAAAACATTAAGAATTTAAACACATACATATATACATACATACACATACACACACACACACAGAAGATAGGAAAGACAAAAAAGAAACTAGTAGAGGAGGGATGATGATGAAATTTTTGAAGCTATAGTTAGGTCTTTTCAGTTTCATGAGTAAACAACACACAAGGAAAAAGAAATGGAGGATGAATTGTAAAAAGAAAATGGAGGGGGGAACCAAAAAAAACCCCACACTGTTAAGATGGCAGGAGAAATGAAGAGGGTGACAAGCAAAGAAAATGAAGACTCTTCCTTCCTCTTTTATTTGATTGCACTTGGCAAGGGATAGATCTAAAGTAGCTTTAGGCAAATCTAATATTCCAAGGTTTTTTTTTTTCTTTTTAACCTCCAAACAGGCATCCAATAAACTATTCTGTTGCATCAAAATAGCACTGAAAGGGTCTAACCTTTGTGATCAATAGAAAAGCAGTTTTCCATATAGCAGGTTTTCTGTTAGCTGGTGACATCATTCATTTTAATGAATAAAAAGGGTGTTTACACTGTGAGCCTTCAAAGTCATTCTCATTTCACAGTGGACACTCACTTACCCCGTGGGTAAAAATGGAACTATGAAATAGCCCATTCTCATTTGCCACTACAAATCCCCAAGGAAAAGCATTGTCCTTCATAGCCCCAGGATCTAGTTAGTATTTAATATGGGCACATTTATAATTGTCATGTGGAATAAAGTTGTGTTTTAAATTTGCTATATAATAATTCACACTTAGGTGCTGTGAGAATGCTTGCCCTTTGTCCCTTTCTAACAACCAAGAAGGTGTGAATAATTTTGTAGTAATTCACTCTTTGGCGGGTCTTGGTTAAATGCAAAAAACAATGTATTCATCTTCCTCTTATTGAGTATGTGTCTGTGCTTGTGAGGAAAGGACCTGTCCACACACCCAAGGAAACAAACCTCAGCTCCAGCTGATTATGCAGCCACTCTTGGAAAGAAAGAATTATTTAGTGGTTCTTTTTGAGAAAATGCAGCCCCAGATAGGCTCCATTCGCCATTTATTTAAACATAAATTCCAATGATGTGGCAGTGTCTTAATGGCACTGTTCCATCTGCCAGCTGTGTGGGGAGAAAAGGAGAAGCAGGGAAAAAACATTATTAACCAGAGCAGAGAGTATACACCCTCGGATCCTGCAAGCTTTGTTTTTCAAATGACACTTTACAGTATGTCTTAGGTTTCTCTCTGCATTGCAAAGTCCTATTCTGGGGGAGAAGGGGGGGGTGGCTTTCAGTTGACTGCACAGAATGCTAAAGACCACTGCTGCTGGATATTGCTTCAAATGCCATTGACAATGGTGCTTGAAGGATACAGCTCTCTGGGTAGTAAGTGGGGCTTGCAGGAAAATGTTTATTTACAAAATGGAAAATTAATACAACTCTTGCTCTTGCCAATCTCATTGATTACTTTTAAACGGCTGGGAAAGAAATGACTCTTAAGCAGTTCTGGAGAATGTCTCTAGACTCCCAACTCCACTTACACTTCAATTCCAACTCCACACACACAGAGATTTGCAATGTCTTGATGGGTATTTTGTGAATGTTCATTATACCTATTGATGAGACATTCTCTGATGCAGTCATTATTAATCCCTGGACTATCATGAAGTAAGCTAATCACTCTGGTCCCCCCACCCCCAAAACTGAGGTAGCCACTTATTTTCCTTCTTAAGCTCTCTTTTTAAAAAATACTTTGTTCCAGTGTCTTAAACAGGCTTTTGAAGAAATTATTTTAATATACTCTTCTCCCTTATTTCAAAAAAAAGAAGGGAATGGAAATGTAAGTACTAAGCCCTTACCCCTGGGAGATAGGTGAAAACTCAGTATGGGGAAAATATTTCTGTTATAGAGTCTCAGAATGTCAGAACTGGAAGTGATCCCTTGAGATATCCTAGTCCATCCTCACCATCATTATAAACAGGAAAAAATTGAGACATCAAAAGGTTTAGCAGCTTGATCAACAATGTACAGACAGTTAATGATCAAGCTGGAACTATAGTTCTCCTGACTGCTAGACTAGTTTCAACTCCACCCTGATTGCACACATGTATCGACCCCCCCAAAAAAAAAGTTTGAAAAAATTCTATTCATTGATAGGAGAATTCATTAAACTTGGGTTAACCCTTTGTGATCATTGCCTATCAGGATTAGTGCAGAGTGCCCTATCACTTAAGAGAATATACCCTGTATGAAGATAAATGTCTTTATCTAGTAAGTTAAAAGGAGACTCAGTGACATTGCCTTTGATGATCCCATAAAAGCTGACAGTATAGGAAAGGATCATTGAAACATAGATTTAGAGTTGGAAAAGATTTTAGAGGCCACAGACTTCAAACTTCCATTCATGTTACAGACAAGGAAACTGAGACTCAGAAAAGTTAAGTGACTTTCCTAGGGGTCAAGCAACTAACTATATGAAATCCAAGGCCAGGGTCCCATTTTTTCTGCCGTGTTATCTCTTGTGATTGTTGTTCAATCACTTCAATCATGTCCAACTCTTTATGATCCCACTTGGGATGTTTTAAGGCCTGGATATGAGAATCATTTTTCAGCTTCTTCTCTACCTCATTTTATAGATGAAGAAACTGAGGCAAACAGGGTTCAATGATTTACCTATGATGACACAGCTGAGGCCAGATTTGAGGTCAGGAAGATGAGTTTTCTTGACTCCAGTCCAGGCACCCTATCCCCTGTGCTACCCATCTACCCAATAGTTCAATGGTTCTTTTAAACAGCTTTGCTTTGTGAAACCCAGTATCAATAAATTTGAAAATAATTTTTATTATGGAATACTGACTTTGGATGCAGCGAAGTCCCAGTTCCCAGTTGTCACTGAAAGTTCCCTAAAAGATGGTAAACATTCTAGAAATCCAGTGTTTTATCACATTCAGTCACTGATTTTTCAGTCACAAGTAAAAGGGCAAATGCTTTTATTATATCATATAAATGAGAAGTGCATGGAAGGATTGATTAATAAAATGATTTCCACCTATCTTTCTTTCCCAGTTTTAAGAATTCAAAATAAATACTTTCTAAAATAGTTTAAGATAAGCCTTAATTAATTCTGAGTATCTTTGTGAAGGTTCATAGGTTTAACTGCTGTCCCTTCTGGCTTTTGTTGTTTGTTTTTTATTTGTTTTGAAGTTTTCCATGTATCAGTAGAATTATTTGGATTCTCCTTAGTACACTCATCATCTAGAGAAATCTCATCATCTTTCAAGATCAAATTAATCTCACCATCCATGCCTCATTCTTCCCATCTGATTGGAAGGTACAATCATAAATTTCTCTAAGGAGGGTAACAGGACTAACATCTCCTCAGGTATCTCCTCATTTCCCACTTGTCTGCCCTCATTTTAGACATCTTTGACTTCTTTTGTAGTATTCCATTTTTTTTCAGAATTTTTCAGATTTCTTTTTGGGTTGTTGTCTTACCCCATTAACTTGTAAGCTTTCTTGAGGGAGGACTGTATTTCTTTTTCATATTTATATCCATAATGCTCAGCACCATATATGTACACATATCAGTCTTTTTTTTTTGGTCATTGATTGGAGTAGAAAACCAGGAGAATTTTATTGTTGGAAAGGATTTGAGTACCTATCTAGTTCAACCCATACCTAGTAAGTAATTCCCACTATAGCATTCAGACCAAGTGACTATTAGATTTTTGCTCAAATATCTATAGTGAAGATATCTCTTGAGATGGTACATTTCATTTTCATTCAGATCTAATTGTTAGAAACTTCCACTCCAACCTCCCATCCCTGCCCCTGACATCAATATTAAGTTTATCTCTTTGTCATTTCACCCAAATGTACCTAGATTGGCCTTCTAGAATCCTGCTGAACAATTTCCATCTACCTTTTATAGCAAATTCCTTCTAATATGGAAATTCCCTTAACAAAAGGGGGCACCAAGGAAAAAAGTAACCACACCATGATCTTAACCTATTTTATATTTCAGACAGAACTTGAATTCAGGCATTCCAATTTCTAAGATCAGCCCTCTAACCAGTATGTCATGCTACATTTTTCTGAGTTTTTAATAGTAGTAAGAAGAACAACAATCACAATAACAATAATAAACAATGCTTTAGGGTTTAAAAACACTTATGTACCTTAGCACATTAGAGTTAATTCATCTTCAGTGCAGGCTGAATAGTATTTGGGGATCAAAGAAATTCTACATATATCTAAAAACTCTATCAGAACTACTGCCTAGGATCTGGTGAAGGCATTCCATTCAGCTCATACCCTATGATTCCCAAGGGTAGAAGCTTAGGTAAATGATGATGTCAACATACAATTGAATAACTTCGTATAATTTTTATATCTCCTCTTTTTTATTTCTGTTGGTCAGGATCATAGGTCCACATCCTTCTGAGGCAGTTCAACATCATGCCTCACAGGATAAATTTTATCTGTCATTCAGGGTCACACAGTTGATCATAATCAATCTCATGATTGTTATATCATTATATTGCTCCACAATAATTTTTCTAATTATAGCCATGATCTCATGTGCAGAAATATCTTCATTTTCAGAGGAAATGTGTTGTCATGAAAGGAAAAAAATGAAAGGAGGAAAGAAGAGGAAAATGAAGGAGGGAAGAAAGGAAATAAAGAGAAAGGAAGAAAGAAAGAAGAGAGCAGAATATGATTATTATACTGATTTGGTAGAAATACTTTATCAAGAAAAGAGAAAGCCTTCCCTTTCCATTCATGTTATTTTCTCAAAGGATATGAGATGTCACTTTTAGAAATATGGTTTTCTTGAAGTTTATTCTCAAATCCAATTAAAAATGAGGTACCTGCTATTTCTACTACAATCTGCTATGGAGGCCACTAATGTAGCTATTCAATTCAAAGCAATTCAAGAAACTTTTATTAAGAATCCTGCGAGGAAGGGATACAAAGTAAAAAAAAAAATAATACTTGCCCTCAGGGAACTTAGGAGTCTTTTGGGAGGATATAACCCACAGATGAACAAATAAAAAGTACACTCAAAGTGGGACTTTCAATGGCACAGTAGAAAGGAGACTCGTTTTTTGGTCAGAGGTTCACTCTTCAAATCCTGCCTCTGCCACTTATTATTAGGGTGATATTTCTTTGGGAAGTAATTTGACTTCTCTGAGATTCACTTTCCTCTTCTATGAAATGAGGGGGTTGAACTGGGTGGCCTGTAATGGTTGCTTTTGAATCAAAATCTGTAATCTTATGATACAAAATAATTTAGAGATGAGGGAAAATAACCACCAGGGCAGGTGTTACAAATGGTTTCTTGTATCAAATGGCACTAGAGCTGTGCTTTGAAGGAAATTAGGGATTCTGAGGTGGAGATATGGAGGGAGTATGTTTCAGGTGCGGGATACTGGCTATGCTAGTGGGCAAAGGTTGTCAGATGGAATGTCAAGGACCAGGATAAAAGACCCTTCCCACTTTGCTTCTAATATGCCCTCTCCCCCCCCACCAAGCTTATTTTCTACGATCCAGGATTATATGACATGATCCAATTAGCAGTGCATCCCTTAAGCAATCAGCATTGAGGTTTAAAAAAAAATAAAAAGAGCAAAACCACCAGAATTGCTTCTCTCTAGACAACGCAAGGCACGAATGAATTTAACTTTCTTTAAGTTGAAATCTCAGGATTTGGAGAGGAAATACAGTAAGGAAACTTGAATGAGCAATCAAGAACTGGAAACTAGCACCTTTTCCAAAACAAGCCTTTCAGGTGGGTCCCTGCTCAGGCCTGCAGATAAAGCCTAAGTGACAAATCACTTCTGTTCTGAGCTTTCCAAGCAGAAAACTGCAAGTCAGCAGCAGAGAGCAGTATGGAACCATCTTTGAAAGCAGAGGACGGCTGAGGAAAGACAAGTAGCCCAGAAGAGGGGGAGGGAGGGAGGGAGGAGGGGGGAGGAAAAGAGGTCCAAAACACTGTCCAAGGTCCTGATTACTTTTCCTATTTATATATGTCTTTTCCTATACAGGCATCAGGGCCTTGCACGGAAAGAATTTATACAATATATGATTCTCTGTGCCTTTACCCCCATTCCCTCCCTATCCCTCCTATTTGCCTTTTCTTCAAAACCTCGGTTTTGTTTGAGGGGGAAATTCTTTACCGGCTCCCGGCCCTGTTTAGAAGGAATGAATATAAGAAACTGAATTGTGTTGGCTGCAGTACAATTCCATGCAGGATATATTAATCTACATTTTATATTCAGCTAGGGTATCCCAAGCCTCCAGCTCCACAGACAAGCTTATAGACACACACAGTATATCTACATCCTGAATGCCTTCTAATATTTTCTCTTCAATTCCCCTTGGTAACTCTTTGGGTTAGAGGATGTTATTATATCGTTGATCTCAGTTTGGTTGAATTTCTATCTAATTTAAGTCAGGATCAAATGCAGTGTTTGAAGAGGAAGCAGAGCATGTGAACACAGAGAGGACTCTTTGGGACCTTGTCACATTATCAGTAGATGGGGGGCTCTTTTTAATTAAGAAAAAAAAACAGGAAGGAACATTGAAGTTGATGTCCTGTCTATAAATGACACAAGTTGACTCTGCCTTTTGTTCACTATCAGCATCATCTAATGCTAACCTTCTAGAAAACTTAGCCTTAGTCTTTTCATAGAAAGGAGTTTTCCAAAGGCATCAGAATATATCTTTTCTGTTTCCTGAATGTGTACATATATGCATTAGTGCAAGTGTACCTACCCCTATTTTTGTATGTGGATGTGTAAAGTAAGTGTCAAAAGGCATTGGGAACACTGAAAAACTAGAGTGAGCATTTCTCATAATTGAGCTCCTGTCCTTTCACCCACAATTTATTGCTCCCTTGATTGCCTGGCATTGTTTAGTAAGAGACAAGCCAGGAGAGTTTCTGGGCTGGGCTTTCCATGTAGGAGTCTTAAATAACAAGCCAGATTTCTCAGTGATGGGAATAAGTTAAAAGGTTATCCTGTTCCTTAAGGCCATCACTATCAAATGAGCACAGGTCCTCTTTCCCTGTGGGAGAAAGGGTTTTGTTTTTGTTTTTGTTTTTGTTTTTGCCATGCTTTCTTAGAATAAACCCGATTTTTCTCCCAAGGCATGTATACCTGGATATTAAAGAAAGATGCAGTGATATTCTGTATCAAGAAGGTTAAATTCATAGGATTATAGGAAAACATTCATTTTAGCCTTACTAACCTGTAAAGATTTCATTTGGCTTCATTTATCTTCTCTCTTACCCTATGCTAAACCATCCCTGGCTTCGATGAAAGAATCATGTCTCCATTCATTTCCTATCTTGCTGAATTGCCTTCACATTTCCTATCATCTGCACATAATCCTATTCTCTCCATTATTGTCTTAATACCAAGTACAGCACAAGATAATGGATAGGCACTGTAATAACAGCGTGGCCTGTAGGAGCCCCTCGAGGGAAATATCTCTGACGCTGGTGGAATATTAATGTATCCCAGGTCCCTGATCTCCCCCTTTCACTTCATCTCCTGTTTTCTAAACTACATAATGACTCTCATATCCATGACAAAAGCATTAGAACAGAAAAAGCCTCATTGATGAGCAGCAGGGCTGTGTGATATTAAGGAAGCTCTCTTCTCACTTCTTTGTATGATTTTTGACCACCATCAGAGACTGTGTATGCAGGTAATTTCTGATCTGAATAGATATCGATGTAAAAGAACATTATCATATTTGGCTAATCCAAAGGCCCATCACATGCACTACAAGAAAATAAATTAAAATATAATTCTTCTGTCCCTGAATGGTTTGGGACAGATTAAAAACAAACACCTTGATGTCATTTAGACTAGGTGGTAAATTGTTTTCTGAGAGGTTTAATCATCAGCAGATTAGGAATGGAACAGTAAATCAAAGAAGGCTACATCAAACCGTGTAGATTAGGTTGTAGCTACAATTTACTGTACATAATTTTTTTAATAAAAGGGAAAGAATTGATTCTTTTTTCCCCTGGATATAAATAGAATAGCCTAGAAGAATTATGCCATTCATATTGAAAGCAGTATGTTACAGAAAATAAGACCTGGAGTATTATAGTTATACTTTCAGCTTTTGGGGGGGTATCCTGAAATTTCATATTCAGGAATATTTTGATCATTCTAACTTCTTTTTAGAATGTAGATTCTTTGGTCTTACTCCTTGTAGTCACTTAGGAATTAAGAAAAGGATAATATTTTTAAAAATCATAGATTTGAATCAAGAATGATCCTTAGAAGTCATCTAGTGCAATAACTTCATTTTGCAGATGAAGAAACTGAGATCCAGAGAGAATAAGGAAATTGCCTGAAACTATTCAGGAAAAAAAGTGCCAGAGTCAGGTTTTGAACCAATATCCTTTGCCTCCAAATCTAATACTCTTTCTTGTGAAGGATGATGAGTAAAATAGGAGGCTGATCAAAACTTGTCTAAATAGGAGACATTGTTCCCATATTTCCCTCTGACCATTCAAAACTAATAATAAAGTTCATTTCATTTTCCGTAGAAAAATCAAGAAATTAGTCCATAAAAGACTCCTTTCTCCCTCTGCAAATATGTATCATATTCTTCAATACTGGATTTGAGAGTTTCTGTATTCTGAATGTATTCTTTTGACTAAAATTTTTGAATTATCTTGAGTTTGCTAATAATTTAAAAATAGAGACTAGTGGAAGGGAAATTCTAATGAGCTCACAGACCCTCTCCACCCTGAATCTTGATCAGTAGGGAAGAAAAAAAGGAAGAAAAGAATCTTTCCATTTCATTAAAAAATTATATAAAGTAAATTGTAGTCACAACCCAACCTACATGGTTTGATGTAACCTTCTTTGATTTATTGTTCTATTCCTAATCTGTTCATCATCTATCTGTCCATTCTTCCAGTTAGTCATTCATGGAAGATACAAAAATACTTAAGATATGGTACCTATTATCATGGAGTTTGTAATCTTAAGGAGGGAGATAAGACATTAACAGAAATATTTAGAATGTTAAGCTAACATATGAAAACTGCCACTTAGTCCAAGAGTGAAATGCTCTGAATTTGAAGGTAGGAGAACTGGGTTCAAATTTTGACACTCTTTTGCTTAGAGTCTTTAAAACTTTGGGAAAGTCAATTAACCTCTTTACTACTCAGTTTTTCATCTGTCAAGTGGAAGCAATAATATTTTTGGATTTTCCTGGCTTCCTTAGCTTCAATACCAGTTTAGCATGAAACCTTTCTGGTACCTCCTTTCTTTGCATCTTTTCCTCCCCCACTGCTAGTTTTCTTCTTTCTGACTTTCCATCTCTTGGGAACCATTGTGAATGGAAACATTGCACATTATCTTCACCTGGTATCTTTGAACATCAGAGCCTTGTTCTACTAAGTGCCACAGGGGTGGGAGTGGATTAGAGACTGGAAACTTATTTAGGCAATGGGTTTTGGTAAATAAGCAGAGCACTTGGAGATCTTGATGGAGTACTTGTCTCCTTTGTAATCCTTGTCTCCTGCCCCTCCAATGCTCACCTGGGGAAGATTGAGGGAGTCTAGAACAGGGACTCAATACCATCAATTCTGTATTTTTGTATGTATATCTTTTTATGTTGTTTCCCCCACGAGAATGATGATGATGATGTTTGTCGTTCATTCTTGAAGAAGACCGTGGCATTTGGAATGTGATACCATGGCAAGCACATGAATTGGATTTGAGTGAGGGTGAGCTGTATTAAGTTAACCACTCTCATGTTCTCCTCCAGAGCCATCTGGGTCCAGTGGACAGATATGAATCAGGACAACTGGAGATAACCCTGGATGCCAGGCAATCAGGGTTAAATGATTTACTCAAGGTCACACAGTTATTTAAGTATGCAATGTCTGAGGCCAGATTCATACTCCTGTCCTCCTGACTCCAAGACCAGTACTCTATCCACAGTGTCACCTAGCTGCCCTCCCATTAGAATATGAATACTTTGAGGGCAGAGACTAGTTTTTACCTTGCTTTGTATGAAAGTCCAATGCCTGACATTTCAAAAAAAAGTTATTTCTTAAGTGCCTACTATCAGGCACTATGCCAAGGATTGTGAATACAAGTAATTAAAAATTATATTTAATTATATTAATTATATTTAAGATACCCATAATCTAAAGGGGGAACAGCACACAAAAGGCAACAGGAAAGTGGTATATATGTCTGCATTTATATGTAGGAAAGGAACAGCAGGTATATCTGACACAGGGGCATCTTGTTCCTTAGAGTTGAAGCCAGGCAGGACTGCAAGATGCAAAGTGGGGTAAGATGAGAGGACCATATCTGTCCTCTATTAAGGAAGGCATTGGCAGTAGTTTGATACTCCACCCTCCAAGCATCTAAATAGAATGGAAAGAAAGTTCAAGGAAGGTGGTATTAGTAAAATCTTTAATTAGTAGCATGGTGGAAAGTTAAGAAATGAGAAGATCTTGCTGGGAGGGATATCTTATTTTCTTAGGTTGAAATTGAGCAGGGCAGTAGATGCAAAATGGAGTGAAGCTGGCATATAGTGAGGACTTTGAAAATACTTGTTGATTGTTTCATAAAAAAGTGCTTTGTAAATTTTAATGAAATATATAAATACAAGATATTTACTTTTTTCCTAAAAATGCCATGCAGTATTAGATGAGGGAATCATCACTAATGACTTTGAGATTAAAGCGTCTTCCTGGGTTTGGTTTGAAATGGACATTAGAAGATCGGTTAGATTTTGACAGATGGAACCTGGGGAGTAGGACACTGTGTGATGGGGAGGGAAGAATTAGTGGTTCACTGTAACTAGAAAACAAAATATAAGTTAGGGAATCTTAGATCCAATTTTATGAGTAAAGCATAGTAGTTGAGGTTATTCTATAACCATTTACTGTAGATAAAGGCAAATCGATAGATATCATTCACCTATATTTCCACAAATCATTTGTTACAGTCTCTTATCAGATTCTTATAAAAAAGAGATGTGGGCAAGTCTATATAATACAAGAAAATGACATCTGTAAGAATATTAAACACAAATGCATATGTATAATATGCTACTAAGGCAAGGGGGGTGGGAAGGGAGAGTGAACAGAAAATGTGCCTATGCATGCGGATGAACGTTGAAAAAACTTTCATAATATGTAATTGGAAATATAAAATATCAATTGGAAAAAAGACTACATAGTATAGGCAAGTGATCTGAATGGATAGAACCAAAGATAATTAATCCCCTATGGTTCAGTGTCAACTAGGTATAGTGACACAGAGATTAATTCTTGACCCTGCACTGTTTGCCATTTTTATCAATAACTTGAATTCATAGATGGCGATAAATGGCATAATGGTAAAATTTGTAGATGATAGTAAGCTTGGCAAGAGAGTCAACAATTTGTTGTTTGTTTGTTTTTCTTTATTTTAGGTTTTTGAAAGGAAATGGAGTACCCAAGGTCACACAGCTAGGATATTGGTTGTCTGAGGATGAATTTGAACTCAGAACCCCCTGACTTCAGGACTAGTGCTTTATTTACTGTTCCACCTAGTTGCCCCACCCTGCCCTGCATTTGTCCTTCATTTTTGAAGAAGACCATGACATCAATGAGAAAAGGCCATGACAAGCATGTGAATTGGATTTTGAGTGAGGAGGTGCTATGCTAAATCACCAGTCTCACTTTCTCCTCCAGAATCCTCTGAGTCTAGTGACCAGATGTGATTCAGTATGACTGGAGATGACCCTGAATGCAAGGCAATCAGGGTTAAGTGACTAGCCCAAGTCACACAACTAGAAAGTGTCAAGTATCTAAGGCTGGATTTAAACTCCCATCCTCTTGACTCCAAGGTCAGTGCTCTATCCACTGCTCTACCTGGAACTGGTCAGTAATGTTGGTGGCCCTCTCTGAGAAAGAGTGTGAGAGAACCTGAATGAGTTGGTGAGACCAGGTATAGTTGATGGAAGAATTGACACTGGAAGATGGTCTTCAGTGGACCATTGTAATTTCTTTTTCCTCATTCATCCCTCCTTGCTGTTTCTAGCTTTCTCATGGTTGTCTCTTCATTGAATGATAAGATTCAAGTCAAAAAGATCTTCATAGGTTAGAACATTAAGATGACTGAAATGAGATGATAAATAATAGAGATAAGTAAAATATTTCAAACTTCATTAAAAAAAATAGCTTCAAAATGGTGGAATCAGGAAGGCATGGTAAGACAGAAGTTTGTCTGAAAAAATCCCAAGAACGTGCGATTTTTGTGGATAAAAAATTCAACATGAGTCAATTGGATAATATAGCAACCAAGAAAGCAAAATGAATTTTATGCAGCTTTAAGAACAGCAGAAATTTCAGGAATTGTACTCTGCTTCCAATCTTGAGAATTGTGCTCAGTTCTGAATGCCACATAATAAGAACAACATTGATAAGTTGGAGAGCATCCAGGGGCAGACAACCAGGATAATATAAAGCTTGGAGTTCATCAGATCAGTTGAAGAAACTGGAGATGTTTAGCCTGAAGTCAAGAACTTAGTGGGCTATGATAAAAGTCTTCAAGTATTTGAAAGTCTGTTATGTAATAAAGGGTTACACTTGTTTTGCTTGGTCCTAGAAGGCAAAACTTGATAACGTGATAACAGGTAGAAGTTACCAAAAAAAATAATTTAGACTTAAGCTGGGAAAGAGCTCATTAAATTTATTTATTTATATTTTTTTCATCCACATGCACATGTGTATTTTAAGTCACAAAATTTTCCTTCCCATCCCTATCCTCTCAGTGGTGAACAGTCAGGTAATCATTGTATATACATATTTTTGATAAACATATTTACAGATTGGTCATTTTTGATATGACGAAATAGGATTGGGGAAAGAGATATATAAGAGATAATTTTTATAAATTGTTCATAAGATTCTGAAGGGTTTTTGTTTCTTTGTTTTATTTTGGTTTCTTTCATTCCTCCGGGTGAGGATAATATAGTCCATAGCTGGTCTAATATGGTTGTCCTAGCTGTAATCTGCTGAGAAAAGCTGTTTCCATAGGTTGATCATCTCACAATGTTGTTGTTTATGTGGACATTATTCTCTTGGTTCTACTCCCTTTGTTCAGCATCAGATCCTGTAACTCTTTCCATGCTTCTCTAGAGTCTGACTATTTATGGTTTCTTATAGAATAATAATATTCCATAGTATTTATGGAATAAATAGTACCATAAATTGTTTAGCCATTCTACAGTTGATGGACATCCCCTTAATTTCTTCTCCATGACAAAAAGAATCACTATCAATATTTTGGAACATGCGGGACTTTTCCCAGGTTTTTTTAATAATTTTTTTTTAGGTTTTTACAAGGCAAAATGGGTTAAGTGGCTTGCCCAAGGCCACACAGCTAGGTAATTATTAAGTATCTGAGACTAGATTTGAACCCAAGTACTCCTGACTCCAGGGCTGGTGCTTTATCCACTATGCCACCTAGCCACCCCTTTTTTAAAAAATAATTTCTTCTAGATATAGGCCTAGAATTGGAATTGCTGGGTCAAAGGGAATGTACATTTTTATTGCTCTTTGGGCATAGTTCCATACCACTATCCAGAATGGTTGTTTAAGTTCACAATTTCAAGGGCAATACATTAATGTCCCAATCCCCTCAAAACCTCTCCAACATTATTTTTTCCTTTTTTTCTCATTTTGCCCAGTCTGATATGTATGAGGTGATACCTCATAGTTGTTTTAATTTGCATTTCTCTAATCAATAATGATTTGGAGCATTTTTTTCATGTGATTATATATAACTTTAATTTCTTTATTTGAAAACTATTCACATTATTTGACCATTTATCAATTGGGGAATTACTTGTAATATTATAAATTTGATGCAATTCTCTATAATTTTAAAAATGAAACCTTTTTTCAGAATTCCTGGTTTTGCAGATTGTTTTCCAGTTTTCTGCTTTCCTTCTATTTTGGCAGCATTGATTTTATTGGTGCAAAAACTTTTGAATTTAATCGTGAAAATCATTCATTTTGTAGTTTATAATGTCCTCTAATTCTTGTTTGGTGATAAATTTATCCCCTTTCCATAGATCTGATAGAATATTTCTTGGTTTATTGATTTATCTATAGTGTTGCTCTTTATATGTAAATAAGAGCTCATTAAAATTTAAAGCTACTCAGAAGTGGAAATGAGTTATTTCATTGGTTCCCACTTTTGATGATCTTAAAGAATAGAAACTTAGGTATATTATAGTTGCTCTTTTATGGATTGATTTTAGTGGCAAAGCAATCAGTCAAATAAACAATACTGTCTAGTCACTTATATATCTGCCTGTGATCTTGTAATGAGATATGAATATGAAGACAAAAAAATGGAATTCTACCCTTAAGGAGTTTACATTCTGTGGAGGACAAACCATCTAGGCAAATATGTTTTTATTTGGCTTCACCGCTGGGCTAGAGCAAAAATCTCCAGGTCTGGAGATTCACCAAAAATTCGTACTTGGGAAGCAAGTACAAACATGAGTTTTATTATTATGTAGAGCAGCAAGGAAGGAGGAGGAAAGGAGGAGGGAGGGGAGAAAGAAGAAGAGGAAGATGAGAAGTATACACATAATATATAACAATTCAGATAGAGATGCAAAAAAAATTAGCTAGCTTGAGGCTAAAGAGGTTCACAAGGGAGGGAGAGGTGTATTATGACAAAAATCTGTGGCGTAGAGGAGTCTGAACAGGGGAATTTTATATTTCAAAATAAGTTTGGCTAATAACAGATGGCAAAAATAGGAAGAAGCATTCTGAATCAGAACCAAGTAAAAGAATTCCTAAGTTCACTTTCACCACATTGGTGGGGGTTCTTTCTTGGGACCAGAAACTGAATAAGAGAGTGAGTTAAATATAGGAGAGTCCACAGGAATAGGTGTACCTCATAAGAAACTGTAGTTGGTTAAGAGTCCTAATCAGTCAGAAACTGCTGTAATTAACTCCTTGAAACAAAGCCTGACTGGGTCAGGATAATGAAAAAGTACAAAATATTTGTCATTATTCATATATTTAATAACTATTAGGACCATAGTTTAAATGACTCCATGGGATTCCTATCATATAATTACAATAGTAAATAATATACTTAAAAAATCAATATTATCAAAATATGCATAGGCTAAAAGTAGACAAATCTTAGGTGGAGTTTGAAGATAGCATAATGGAAATCAGAGAGCATAATAAAAACAATCTGAGATTCCTTTCCTATACTGAGATTTTCAGATTTTGTAGTTACCTATTAGAGAGAAAAATATCAAATTATAGCAAACAAACATGACTCTTGTTTTTCTTTAATTATTCACCCAAATTCAATTCAGAAGCTATTTAGTGATCAGATGTATGTAGTTTGTGGTTTAATGAGAGAGATGATGTCAGGTGATACGATTTAGGAAAAAAACAACAGTTTATTAATAAAAAGCAGGTATGACAACTGGAAAGAGAAGGCAACATCTTTAGAAAGAAAAGAGGAAAGGACCAAAGCAACAGTATGAGAGTAATGGATACAAATGGGAGAAGAGAGAAACCTGCAGAAGGACTTTGTTAGTTATGGAAATGCCAAGAGGATGCTTTATGGTACACCATGAGCATCACCTGATGATTCCAGATCCCTGATAAGAAGCTTTAGCAGTTGATACTGAGGCATCAGAAATATATACTATTCCATTCTAGGTCAGAAAGAATAGTGACTATAGGGCAGCTGACCTTGGAGGTGACATTCAATATTAGTGTTATAAGACTATATTGACAGATTCCTTCTCTGTGTAGGGAAATGGATACATTAAGAGGAAAGTCAGGTGTCATTTACTTGGAGGTTTTAGAGGACAATTACATATTTATGTCTGTGGACCATTATTAATTTCCTTGATGTTCTGTCTGAAATAAATACTTTGCAGGTATAAATTGGTATGAATTTTGTATAGTCTGGATGAAGAGTATATTGATGGGGGCTCATGAACTCATTAGAATACTGAAGCAGGGAAGTAGTGCGGTGATTCAGAGCATCAAATTTTTTTGTGCAAGGTGCTCCATATTAAAAAATTTACGTCAAATGTTGCAGAGAAAAGAAAACAGAAACAACATACATTAATTATTTTATTTTTAAATGGCAGTGAAAAATTCAAAGTATGGAGGCATAAAAGGAAACAGGAATAAACATTATTATACTTTCAAGTTTTGTTTTTATGTACTTTCTATTCTTCTAGAAAGATGCAAATAATTTGGATATATATTATATATATATATAAAATCTTTAATCCTTATGCTTTTTTAAAATTTTAGTTAGTATTGTTGCTAAATTTATAATAAAGTTTTTAAAAGGAAAGAACAAATATTCAGCTCTTATTTTGCTTTTATTTATTCTACTACATGCTAGAAAACTAAAAATGATTAATAGAGAATTGAAACCCAAAATAAATAACAAGATGAAAAAGGAATACCTAGCTTCCCCAATGAATAAAGGTCACGAGACCTGGATTAAATAAACCCAAGGATACAAAAAGAACTGGTTGATATAACTGCTGGATAACCTTTGAAAAGCAATGGAAAAATAGAGAAGGATTTCAGTATTGGAAACAAACATTTTATTGATATTTTTTTGGGGGGGGAATAAGAGTCATAAGATTTGTGTTCAAATCCTTGCTCTCATCCATAGATCCTATGACCAGGGACAAGTTATTTAACCTCTGAAACCCCTTTTCCTCTTTTGTAGAATGAAAGGACATCTGTGTCACCCATCACATCCCTGGTTTATTATGAGGCTCAGATAAATAATGTATGTAAAATGTTTTGAAATCTTTCAAACATAAAAATGGCTTTCAAAAAGTCTGGAACCTTCAAATCATAAACCATTGAAAATCATCTTGATTCTTGGTAAAAGTCAAAGTACTATCAGACAGATAATAATGTCAGTGCTTAGGAGAGAGTGAAGGATAACCAAGAGCCAATATAACTTAATCAAAATGAAATCATATCAGGCAATAGTCTATTTTATCTATTATTTAAAATAAAAATAACTAATTATTTGAAGTTTATAAAAATTATATATGCAAATATATATAAATATGCAGATATAAATGTGCATATATATGAAATTTCATTTGTTTGCTCTTCACAATTCTATAAATGTTATAATTATTCTAATTTTATATGTGAGGAATCCTATATTCATCAATGAATTAAATGATTTTTCTTGTCATACAGTTAATTTATCTGAGTTGGGACTTAAACTCAGGTCTTCTTGACTCCCAAGTGTGATGGTCTATCTAAGAATCTAACATGTCACTCAACTGCCTTTTATTTATATTCTCTCTCTCTCTCTCTCTCTCTCTCTCTCTCTCTCTCTCTCCTCCACCTCTCTCTCCCCTTCGCTCTCTTGCTCTCTCACTCTTTCTGTTTTTCTCTCTCTTTTTCCCAGTAAGTGGAAATTGCAGAGGCAGATATAGATTCCATAATGGATTGAATGTGTTTCTTCTCACTGAACATTTTCAAGTTGGATGACTACTTGTTGGATATATTATATAGGAGAGACTTTTTCAAGTATGGATTGACTTGACCTTTGAGTTCCTTCCCAAATTCAGCTTTTTGTGGTTCTGCACTGTCACTTGACTATAAATATAGTATTATGACAGTTCAGAAAATGGAGATAACATGTTTATGAAGTGAAGAAACAAAGTCATACAGTAGCATAAATGCAGTGTTTCATTTATATACCTCCTTCCCATCCTCTGGGTACTAGGTCTTATACTTCTTCATATTTCTTCAACTGTCTAGTAAATTGTTTTTCTTGTAGAGGACACTGAATATTTAATGAATTAGATCTTTCTAAGGAGGAGGAAGAAGAAAGTTTTATGATAAGGCTGTTAAAATTGATACTCAATCTAATCAGTGGAGCCATTTCATCACATGTACTTTGTAAAGCTTAAAGTACTATATCAATGTTATTACTGTCATTATTGTCATTGCTGTTATTATTATTATATGACAATTCCCATTCAGCCAGACTACAAGACACCTTTTTTTGTTGCATTGTATTCTGTGATATTAGAATTTTGATATTTCAACTATTCAAAAAAAAGTGAACCTTTGGCTGAACTTTCTGTTGTTATAAGAATTCATTGTGATGATGTCCATTATAATGGGATTTAACTTGGATATGGATACTTCCTACAAATTTATGGCAGCCTAACATCCCCTAAGGATGTTAGTCTATTAGCCAGTATAGAAAATGAAAAGGCCTCTTAAAGTTACCTGCTTAGAAAATTATCTTTTGTTATCACTGTTGTTCATTTTTACTTAAATTTCCAATTGTTCTAAGCTGGCAGTTTTCCATATTAAGACCGAATCATTAGATTCTAGTTCTTTGCTCCCCTCTTAAAGTTCAGTAACAATTTAAATGCATAGACTTTCACACATAACTTCCACTTTAAAAATATGAAGAAATATTTTGATATGTGCCCAAAAGAAACTGTTGAGGGACTATTATAAAATACTATGCTGTTTATTTCCTGTGACAAGTTAGCCAGCTTGTACACTACATCTAAGATTAAATCTAGCAAACATACTAAATCTAGCAAATTTAATAAATAAAATGATAAAGGTCTTGCTGAATGCAGAAAACAAGTGTGCAGGGAGTATGTACCATATTTTAAAATTAATGGACATGATCTTACCAAAGATTGGAGAGTAAGTTGTTAACCTCTGAATTTGAATTAACTCTTTCCATCTTTTTTTGTAACTGTGCTTTTATTACAGAAACAGAATTTAAGTAAATTTTGTAAAAAAATATCTGACAGTGATTTCACATTAGCTTGTAGACTCAGACCCTTATTATGTCAATGATGGATGACAACTGAAGCATGCAAAAATGTAACATTTTAAATCTTAAGAACCATAGAAATAATGTGACTACCTAACAAAATGAAACATGAGGTTTAAAGGTTCTTCTGACTTGGAGCTAGACTGGATACCCAGGTAGAGCCATCCACAAGAACTGGACTATATAGGTCATCATCTTCTAAAATAATTGGGTCCTTGGGGCAGCTAAGTGGCATAGCAGATAGAGCACTGACTCTGGAGTCAGGAGGACCTGACTTCAAATCCAGCCTCGGAAACTTGATACTTATTAGCTGTGTAATCTTGGGCAAGTCACTTAACCCCATTGCCCTACAAAAATAAATAAATAATTGGATCCAAATTTTGCTGAATCATACCAAGACAGCATTATGTAATGGAAAAGGTGCTTTGGACTTGGAGTCAGGATGACGAATGCTCAGCTCCTTCTTTAAACCCTAGCAAAATGACCATAGAAAAATCACTTAATCTACATGAGCCTCAGTTTCTTTACTTTGGAGGAGGAGAGAAAAAAAGAGGGAGAAGGGGACAAGACAGAATTTCTAGGAACACTGTCTGAGTGTTGAAAATATGTCAGGGACAGAGTAATGGAAACTTAATCTTGAAACATGAGGTAGAAGAGAACTACTTAACCCAAAAGGGTAAAACTGGCCAACCTGGCTAGGGTCATTTTACTTGAGGTAGATTAATCAGCAAGAGAGAGAGAAAAAAGTGAGTCAAAAAGGGACAGAACACTGAGAATATCAGAAAAAGAATGAGTACAATAGAATCCAGAAGAATGAGCAGGAAAGAAAACTGATATCCATTTAAGATCCTTTCATCTTTTGGTGCAAATGGGATAATTCTTGGCCCATAAGCAAGAAGCATGGGATCCTGTATGATTAATTCCATTTCATTATCTATGAATCCAGCAGGTAGCCCTGGCAAAGATAGATTAGTGGAAGAGCATTTACCAATCTTTTCCTCAGAATGATAGCTCCTCTACATTTGAGAGGTGTGATGTTTGTCCTGAATTCTCAAAAAAGACCATGACATCAGGGAGCTGATGCCATGACAAGCACATGAATTGGATTTGACTGAGGGGATACTGTGCTAAATCACTAACCTCACTTTCTCCTTCAGAACCATCTAGGTCTGGTGGCCAGACATGGATCAGAATGACTAGAGATGGGAAGTATACAAATGGATAAATGAATTATTAGGAAGTGAAAATCTGGTTAAGAAAATCTTAAAGAATGGATATGGGGTTCTTTTGTTTTCTTTTAAAGATTTTATTTATTTTGAGTTTTACAATTTTCCCCAATCTTCCTACTCTTCCTACCTCCCCCACCAGAAGGTAGTTGTTAGTCTTTACAATACCATGTTTCCATGGTATATTTTGATCTGAGTTGAATGTGATGAAAGAGAAATCATATACTTAAGGGAAAAATATATAGTATAAGAGATAGCAGAATTACATAATAAGATAATGGGTTTTTTCCTAAATTAAAAGTAATAGTTTTTTTTTTGTCTTTGTTCAACACTCCATAATTCTTTTTTCTAGATACAAATGGTATTCTCCATTGCAGATACCCCCAAATGGTCCCTGACTGTTTGTACTGATGGAATGAGCCATCAAGGTTGGTCATCACTCCCATGTTGCTGTTAGGGTGTACAATATCTTTCTGGTTCTGCTCATCTTGTTCAGCATCAGTTCATGCAAACCCGCAAATCCTTCTAGGCTTCCCTGAATTCCCATCCCTCCTGCTTTCTAATAGAACAATAGTATTCCATAACATACATATACCACAGTTTGTTAAACCATTCACCAATTGAAGGATATTTACTTAATTTCCAATTCTTTGCCACCACAAACAGGGCTGCTATGAATATTTTTGTACAAGTGATGTTTTTTTACCTCTTTTCATTATCTCTTCAGGGTATAGACCCAGTAGTAGTGTTGCTGAGTCAAAGGGTATGCGCATTTTTGTTGCCTTTGGGCATAATTCCAAATTGCTCTCCAGAAAGGTTGGATGAGTTCACAGCTCCACCAACAATGTATTAGTGTCCCAGATTTCCCACATCCCTTCCAACATTGATCATTGGCCTTTCTGGTCATATTGGTCAATCTGAGAGGTGTGAAGTGGTACCTCAGAGATGCTTTAATGTGCATTTTAATTTGCATTTCTCTGATAAGTAATTACTTACAGCAATTTTTCATATGACTATGGATTGCTTTGATTTCCTCATCTGTAAATTACCTTTGTATTTCCTTCGACCATTTGTCAATTGGGGGATGTCTTTTTTTTTAAATTTGACCCAGTTTTCTGTATATTTTAGAAATGAGTCCTTTGTCAGAAATACTAGTTATAAAAATTGTTTCCCAATTCACTACATTTCTTTTGATCTTGGTTACAGTGGTTTTGTCTGTGCAAAAACTTTTTAATTTAATGTAATCAAAATTATCTAGATTGTTTTTAATGATGTTCTCCATCTCTTCCTTGGTCATAAACTGCTTCCCTTTCCATAGATCTGATGGGTGAACTACTCCTTCATCTTCAAGCTTGCTTACAATATTGTTTTTTATGTCTAAATCTTGTATCCATTTGGAACTTATCTTGGGATAGGGTGTGAGGTGTTGGTCTAATCTAAGCTTCTTCCATACTAGCTTCCAATTTTCCAACAGCTTTTATCGAAGTGAATTTTTAATCTTTATAACTGGACTCTTTGGGTTTATCAAATAGCAGATTACTATAATCATTTCCTGTTATTGCACCTAGTCTATTCCACTGGTCCACCACTCTATTTCTTAGCCAATACCAGACAGTTTTGATGACTGATGCTTTATAATATAATTTTAGATATCGGACTAAACCACCTTATTTTGTGCTTTTTTTTTTTCATTGACTCTCTGGAAATTCTCGACTTTTTATTTCTCCATATGAATTTACTTACAACTTTTTCTAACTCATTAAAGTAATTTTTTGGAATTTTGATTGGTAGAACACTAAATATGTAGTTTAATTTAGGTAGAATTGTCATTTTTATTATATAAGCTTAGCCTTTCCATGAGCAGTTGATGTTTGCCCAGTTATTTAAATCTGAATTTATTTGTGTGGGAATTGTTTTGTAATTGTTTTCAAAACGTTTTTGAGTCTGCCTTGGCAGATAGACTCCCAGGTATTTTATATTGTCTGAGGTTACTTTGAATGGGATTTCTCTTTCTAGTTCTTTCTGCTGCATCTTGCTAGTCACATGTTGAGGATTTATGAGGGTTAATTTTATATCCTGCAACTTTGCTAAAGTTGCTAATTATTTCTAGTAGTTTTTTTAGATGATTTATTTTGGGATTCTCTAGGTATACCAACATGTCATCTGCAAAGAATGAGAATTTTATTTCTTCCTTCCCAATTCTAATTCCTTCAGTTTCTTTTTCTTCTCTTATTGCAAGGCTAACATTTCTAATATGATAGTGAATAGTACTGGTGATAATGGGCATCCTTATTTCACACCTGATTTTATTGGGAGTGCCTCTAGACCACCCCATTGCATATTATGCTTGTTGATCATTTTCAGACAGAGTTATTATTTATTATTCTAAGGTACAATCCATTTATTCCTACACTCTCTAGTGTTTTTAGTAGGAATGGGTGTTGTGTTTTGTCAAAAACTTTTTAGAATCTATTGTTATAATCATATGATTTCTGATAGGTTTGTTATTTATATAACTAATTATACTAACAGATTTCCTAATATTGAACCAACCCTGCATCCCTGGAATTAATTGTACTTGGTCATAGTGTATCATCCTAGTGAAAACTTGATGTAATCATTTTGCTAAGATTTTATTTAAGATTTTGGCATCTATATTTATCAAGGAAATAGGTCTATAATTTTCTTTCTCTGTTTTAACTCTTCTTGGTTTAGGTATCAGCACCATAATGGTGTCATAGAAGCAGTAAGGCAGAGTTCTTCTTCACCTCTTTGATCAGGCTTGCCCCACTTTTCGGCTTTCAGGCTCTAGTCTGCCCCACAGATCTGACTAGTTGATCTCTCAGACTGTCACCCACCCCATCTCCAGTCAGACTGGTCACGCTTTCAGGGACTCAGGATCTCGCCTGCCCCTCTGATCAGGCTAGTGGAATTCTCAGGTTCTGGGCTCCTGACAGAGTCTGCCCTCTGTGCCCAGCCCACCCACAATCCTAGAGGACAAACCTTGAGGTAGCTCTTCTTCTCCTAGTTTCTCTTTCTGGGTTTTGTGGATTGGATTTCTCTTAAGAGGTTTGTTTCATATTATTTATGAGGGAAGATCAGAAGATTAGCACTGTGCCTGTCTTCTCTCTGCCATCTTGGCTTGCGATATGGGATTCTTTAGGCCTCTTAGATAGTTATGGGATGCTCATAAAATGGTTGATAAGACTATCTTTAACTTGAAAAAGAAAAGACTTCGGGGGGGGCTGGAGAGAAGGATTGATAACTCTTTAATCATTCAATAATCAAGTATTTATTGAGCATAAAGTTGTATATGGGCACCACGCTAAGTATTTATGATTCAAAAAAATTTATAACAAATATAAATGAAATATAGAGTGCATCAAAGGAAATAACGTGTAATAAACCTGGGAAGGTAGGCTGAAATTAGGATGTGAAATACTTTAAATGTCAAAAAAAGAGAAGATTCTAAAAGTAATAAGGATCTTCTGAAGACTTGGGGGTTAAGCAAATGACTTATGCTTCAGCTAATTCATTTTGGAAGAGGGGTGGTTTTGGGGAAAGGGATTTCAGGTAAAGACACCAATTAAGAAGCTATTGCAATAGCCCATATGAGCAGTGTTGAAGACATAGTTTTGTGAAGCTGTGTGAGTGAGTAGAAGGAGACCAGCTGGGAGAGTGGCTATGGAGATCAGTTTGTTATTTTATTAGATATAGGGGTGGTAGTGAGTGAGTCAAAGAATTGAGGATAACGCTGAGGTTGGGAATTTGGATAACAGAAGGAGTGGCAGGATAATAGAAAATCAACAAAAGGGGTGGATTTGGAAAGAAATAATAAATCCTACATGAGATTGGCCTAATTACAGCATATCCCATAAAGATAAGAGTCCTACAGGCCCTTAGTGATTCCTGGAATTCAGGAGACAAACTAAAACTAGTTATAAGGCTCTGGGAAGCATCTGTAAAGAGAGCAGTATTAAATCTATGAGATATGATGAGATCATTAAGAGATAGAACATAAAGAGAAAAGTGAAAATGATCCAAAACAGAATCTTAAGGAGATACCTTAAGTAAAACTTCAGAGGATAGGATGTTGATAAAGAGTCTATAAAAACAGGTTAGACAAAAAAAAATCTATGAGAAAACAGGGCTATTAAAAACACAGAGAGTATCCAGATAATCAAATGCTGCATGCAGAGAGCTAAAGGATGAGGACTAAGAAAAGAACACTAGATTTGACAAAAAGAACACTAGATTTAGGAGCTCATTGTTGACTTTATTCCAAATAAGCTGTTAAATCAAAAACTATATGGTAAGTGGTCAAAGAGGTAAAGAAAGTGGAAGGAAAGATGAAGATGCTCATTTTACTTTGTTTTTTAAATAGGAATTTTGTAGTGAAAGGAAGGAGAGATATGAGGTAATAACTTGAGCAGATACTTAGATTAACTGAAGCTTTGCTATTATTGTTTTAAAAGATAGGGCATAATTGACTATGTTTGTAGGCATCAGGGAAAGGATCAGTAGATAGGATAAAATTAAATATTAGAAAGAGAGAGGATGATTGACTGAAGAAGACCAGAGCATATGGGGA
Source organism: Macrotis lagotis (assembly GCF_037893015.1). Lineage (NCBI taxonomy): Eukaryota > Metazoa > Chordata > Mammalia > Peramelemorphia > Peramelidae > Macrotis > Macrotis lagotis. Next base: position 195,495,533 of record NC_133662.1, read on the forward strand.
TCAGACATATACATAGAGGGTTGACCATGTCAAGAAGAAGGGTAGGCCACCTCTCATTCAGAGATAAAGGTCAAGAGAATATAATGGAGGTTGATGACAAATAGAATGTTGAGATATAAACTAAAGAATAAGAGAGAGAGAGAGTTCTCAGAAATGGTCTTTATGTTCTCAGTAAAGTATAAGGTAAGTTACCCAACTAAGAAAGAATAGGGAAATAGTAGTATTTAAAAGCTTGTCGTTTGGAATAAGGATTAGACTTGTTTGTCTGAAAAAAGCAAAAATGTAGAAATTGCAAGATGGAAATTCAAGTTAAGACTAGAACATTAAAAAAAATAGCAGAGTTTGTTGGTAGTGGTAGCATATACCTATAATCTACAGTAGTAGAGAGTCTATGGAGCCTGGGGAGAAATCAGGAAAGGCTTTGCATTGAAAGTGGTATTGGTGCAAGTTCTAAAGAAAATAAAGCATCCTTAGAGGCAAATGTGAAGGGAAGCGCTGCACTGTGGGTTTGAGGACCAGCCAGTTCAAAGACATAGAGATGGGAAATAGACTACCAGATGAGAAGAACAAGAAAACCTTTTCAACCAATATATCTGTCCGAAACTGTAATGGACTGCCTTAAGACTTCTAGTCATTGTACGTGTTCAAGGAGACATAGGATAATCACTTATTGACAATTAGTAGTAGCAATTCTTTTTTCAGATATAGGTTGGGGTAGATATATGGTGAGTCCTCTTAGAACTCGGCAATTCTATGATCCTCTAATAAAATCTTTCATTTTGGGGGGGGGGACTTTTAGGTTTTTAAAATCAGTTCCCTCACACTCATGGTGATCCTGAATTGAAACAATGTCTTGAATAAAAGGACAAAATGAACAGTTAAAAGAATAGAGTTGGGGAGTACATAATTACTAAGCTCTCTGAAGGGAAAGGAGAAAGTGAGGACTTTGGAAATAATTGGGGAATTAGAATTTGCTTTTTTTAAAAAAATATTTTATTTTAGGCAGTGGGATCAAGTGACTTGCCCAAGGTCACACAGCTAGGCAATTATTAAGTGTCTGAAGTCTGATTTGAACTCAGGTCCTCCTGACTCCAGGGCCAGTGCTCTATTCACTGCACCACCTAGCTGCCTCTAGAACTTACTTTTAAAGCTAATCTGAGTTTTTAGACTTTCACAAAAAGGAAGATATCCTTAGTGAGGGTAGGTAAAAGGAATGATGGAAGTCATCCATGATTTCAAAATTTTTTTTTAAAAAATCTCATATTCCTTAGATACTAAGATGAATCTGAAATTGTACTTTTATGAATATGATCAACACCAAGAGAGATCTCAATTCCTCTGTGCCTTCTCAATTTGGGAATTGCTTGTGAATGATAAAGAAAACTTTTGGCATCTTTCAATACATTACCTAAATTTTAGGATTTTGCAGGAACTTCTTTTTCCTGCTTCAAAACACTTTTTTTTACTATCTATGTTTCTTATGCAAATTTTCTTAGAAATAAAATATGCATTAATAGGTGAGTATCCTATTTGACTGGTGTGAGTGAGAACAGTCTGTTTCATTTCTTGAAGGGACATAACCTTGTTTCCCAAACTTGGAAAATAAATTAGGCCTAGGAAGAGAGCTTCAACACATCTAAGTGAGATTCAGGGGAGGCAGATGGGATGATAGAGAAAGGGTTCACAAGATAAAAGGGTGACTTCACACTCACATTTTGCCTTCATCTTTTTGCTCTCCTTAATCAACCTAGCAGAACTCTGGCTGCTTTTGGGAAACTTTAAGAAATACCATATGTTCCTGGCATTCTTAAGAAACTGCTCTGTACTTTTATCAGATTTCTCCTTACATCATTGCTGAATGGCTGAAAATCTAAGCTTGGTTGTGTTATTTAGATGCCTCCAGATGCAATGATGACACAATTGTGACTTCACAGATCCTAGTTAATAAATCTACTTGTGAAGTAACAAGAATTAGTATTAAAGAAGTTTAAAATTAAGGCTGAGAAGAAAACTGATGCATGAGCATTCATATATAGTTACACCCACATACAATGTGTGTGCATTTATATAGACATACACCTATTTTATATATTTACACTTATGTTTGTATGCCTATATAATGAGATTTTTAGAAAAATCTTTTAAGCTAAAAAAGCACTCTGTACACACACATGCATATGTATAGTTTTGCTAATGCATAAAAATGAATTAGTTATTGTCTTCAGAGAACTAGAAGTAATATATACAAACTAAGGGAGAGCAAAAAATCCAGTAGTTAATGATAGACTAGAAAAAACAAAGATGTGATTAGTTGGAGTATATGGATTTTATGGGATCAAGGGTACAGGTGGATGGATATTACAGGGAAGAGTAGGCCACTTCTTAATTAGAGATGAAAAGATAATGGGGACTATGAAAAAGGATTATGAGAGAGATAGATTTAGGAATAAGAGTGAATTACAGAATTTGTCTCTATTTCTTCAGATTCATTTGAATATTTAAGTTATAAAAAATAACATTAAAATAGTTTAAAAACCTTAAAGGAAAATCTAGGTAGTCTTATGGGAGTTTTGTAAAAAAAAAGTTTAGCTTTTCATGATTCACAGAATTATTCATTTAACTTCAGAATATATACAGATTATATATAGCTGCATGCATAATATAGTATGATAATTGGAGAACAGTGAATGTTTCTGAAACTTCTTTGAATGAATTTCTATAAGTTATAAGATTACAAGTTTTAGATGAGCTGATTTTATCAGGAGATAGGATTTCTATGGAAAGCCAAAGAAGTTTTAAACATGAAGCAACATTAAAAATATCATGAAAGAGAGGCATGAGGAAGTGGATTGGTTTTATAGCTAAAACAGGATAACTGAGGGATACATGCATGGGTATACAAATAATGTCAAGCCCTCCAGAGAAAGGACAGCAGCATGTTGGTGAATCAACTGGAGGATTTGTCAGAGGATATAGACAGTCTACAACATTCTATGAAATCACCCAGAATAAGGTGCAGATAAATAAGAGAATGGAGAGAATATCCACAAAGTTCCATTGAGGTATTTAAAAACCCAGAAAAGTGCTCACTAGTTTAAAACTCCATTTGTTTAATACCAATACGTCCCAGACATGGTTGAAGATCATGGAAAACCATTGTGTCAGAAGTTTCAAAATCATAAATGATTCAAAATATAATGGAAAGATGTATGATATCAAAAAGTAGTCTGCAGCAAATGCCCCACAATGAGTTATATTTGAAAAGTTGTATATAAGATTTCACAAAGAGTGCATATATCAGAAGAAAAGGTGTTTAAGTAATTCAGAACTAATAAAAGATGGATACTTTGAGTGCTTCACTGACCATTGTCCTTGGAGTTATTCAAGAAAATAAAGTGTAGTACAGTACAGGAGAAAGAAGGATGGATTTGGAATCAAAGATCTAGAGCTAAAAGTTAGGGGTCATGTTGACAGATTCCTTTCCTTTACAGATTAAGAGACTGAGGTTTACAGGTCAAACAAATAGTTAAGTGACTAGTATTTGAACTAAGATCCAAAATCAGCCCTATTCCTACTCTACCATATTTGGACCTTCATCTACTATTTATTGATTGCAAAATCTTGAGAAAGCTAGTTACTCTCATCTATAAATGTATATGTGACAAGATACCCCCTGTTCTGAAATTATCGTCCATCTCTCTATATCTATTTGTTTTTGCAAGGCAATGGGGTTAAGTGGCTTGCCCAAGGCCACACAGCTAGGTAATTATTAAGTGTCTGAAGCCGGATTTGAACTCAGGTACTCCTGACTCCACGGACAGTGCTCTATCCACTGTGCCACCTAGCTGCCCCCTATATCTATTTTGTATGCACCTGATTATCTATGTATTGCCCCCCCTTAGAATTTCAACTCCTTCATTTGAATTTCACCTCCTTGGGGATAGGAATCAAAATTTTGCATTTTATTCTATCATCGGCAGTGTTTGACATAATGTAAGCATATAAGAAATGCTTGTTGACTGTTTCTCTGGAGCTCATTTTCATTATAGTGAGAATGGACTAGATGATCTCTGAGGTTACTTCCAGTTCTAAATGGATGATTCTAGAGCCTGTGATTCTAAGACTTGGAGAAGTCATGTGGTAAGTTAGCCACAGAGCTGGAATTCATATCTCCTGACTCTACTTAGTAAGTCATCAATGATTTATTATTTGTTATTCGCCAGGCATGGTGATAAGTGCTAAGCTACAACTAAAGGTAAACACTATTTCTGCCTTTAAGAAGCTCAAGAGAAGATAATACATAAATAATGAGGTTTATACACTATCTATCTATACCTATATATATATATATATATATATATATATATATATACATATATATTGGTATTCATTTGGGGTTATATACCTGGGAACAGCTGTGTGCTGGAGGAAGGAACTTGAGGTTCATTTGAAGAACTTCCTTGTCCCCAACTGGAAACTGTTCAAGTCTGTTGTTATTCAAGAAGGCTTTCCAGGGTCGGACTCATTATGATGAGAGGATCCAAGGTGTTTGACAATGCTTTTATACTGTTGGCTGTGATGCATAATTGACACCTTGAAGCTTTGGTAGCTCATTCACATGGCTATTTATGAAGATGACAGATGACAGCTGACACTGACATGAGCCTAGGATAGTTGAGTTCTATAGTCCATACATATTTACCTCTCTCTCTCAACTTTTTTTTGCAAAGATTATCTTTTATACCAGCCATCTATATTGTAAGGAAATGTCTTTCTTTCTCGTTGTTTTACCTTTTCATAGTCTCCTTGTATATTTTTTTTCAGGTTGATATGTCTCTGATTATATCCTTAAAATTTTCTGCATCTTGTTATACCAAGACTTGGTTTTGAATTGCCACTCTGTTTTTTTTTGTCTTTATATGTTCACCCAGCATAGCAGGATATTCTGTCCATAGTAGGTACTGAATAACTATTTTACAAATTGAATTGAATTAAAAAAAAAGGTTTTCCTTAAGTCATTATATTTTTATTCAGAGCCACAAATATCTACCTTGAATTTCCTATCATACGTCCCTTCTCCCTTTTCTTCATTTTGATATTGTTTTGTTTTTTAATTACATGCAATGATAGTTTTAACATTCATATTTTTGTAAGCTTTTGAGTTGCACATTTTTCTACCATTTTCTTTTCCTCCCTCCTCCAAAGCAGTGAATAATCCAATATACACGTATAATCATGAAATGGAATGAATTGATGTTTGCTTGATTTTATTTTTGGCAGAGACAGTCAGGTTTCAGTGACTTTCCCAGGCTCACATAGCTAGTAAGTGTCTGAGGCTAGATTTGAACTCAAGTCCTCCTGATTTTAAGCTTGGTGCTCTGTTCACTGTGCCACTGAGTGTGCCTCCATGTGGATATTCATATTGGTTAACTTTTTAATTACTTCATTCAGATTTGGATGTTATTTTTGGTTAATATGCATAAATCTGAGTCTCTCATTGTTTGGTCTGCCAAAACGCATTTCCTTCCTTTATAGAGTATCGTTATATAGCCTTTCATGCTCAGTCTTGTACCATATTATTGTGAACAAAATGTAATCTATAAACACAGACATATCCATAAACACATGTGGCATTTGATGAAGATGTCACTTTATTCTTTATTAGAGATCCCAAGAGTATTTCCTTATCTACTATACCTGCTCTTCCTACTCCCCTTTCTTCTGAGGATGTCAAAAACCCTTTTACCTTATGAATTGGCTGACATTTCATCTCTGGGTTCTCAGGGATGTTGGCCATTGTGCTTGATAGTTTGTAAAAAGCTTTTATTTGACCATGGGGTCTTCCTCGGTGTCACACCTGCCAAAGTCAATGAGTATTCCCACCAGGCACAGAAAACTGTATTTGTTTTTATGTACTGGTTTTTCAGCCATAATGGCTCTCCTCCCACAACTATGCTAAAAGCCATCCTAAAATCTGACAGATGTGACCATGGAGGTAACTTTGTATAGCAATCTGTAGAGTACCAGCATTAAATGAGGCATAAAACAAGGAAACATAGGCTTGCCAAAGGTGTTCACCAGTATCATGAAGGATGTTCAGGGCAGAGGCCAAAATAGGAGTATTCTAAACTGATGGTGAGATTCTGCAAATTATTCTATTTCTATTCTATTTCAATCAATTAAAATAACACATTTTAACCAGGTGGGATAGTAGATTGAGTATTGTTGTTAAGAGTCAGAGACCTGGAATTCAATCTCACCTTGAATATTTAGTAGCTCTGTGATCTGAGGAAAATCACAGCATCTCACTGTCTTAGTTTCTTCATTTGTTAAATTAGGAAGTTGTACTGTATGACCTTTAATGTCCTTTCCAGCTAAAATTTTTTGATCCTATCATTAATCCAACATTAGATCTTATGCTAGCTGCTAGGGAAACAAAATAATTTTATTTCTTCAAGAAATTTATACTCACCAGGAGATAATTTACCTTGCACACAGAAGAGGATAGTAAAAGGAAAGTTGAAGAAGGTAAGGATGCTAACAATTTTGAAGGATGAAAGATTCATTTGACAATGATCTTTCCATAATCCTTGAAGGAAGACAAGAATTCTGAGATGAGTTTATTTAAATTCAAGCTAAGCCAAATCATATTTTCATAGATTTTGGAATAGGTGGTGGGAGGGAGACTTATTGTTTGGTGACTAAAACAATAATTGATTTGGTAGAGATACACTTAAGATGCTTTTCTAACAAGGTACTATTAATATCTATATTTTTTGAGCTAATTGTTAAATTTTAGGTATGAATATCTATACATTGGAAATCAGTGAACACCACAACTAAAGACTTGATTTATTGTTTTATTGATTTGTCTACACATAAAAAAGTGATGAAAAAGCATTAGTAGAGTTTAAATTTAATGGCAAATTTTCTTTCCCCAGAAATCCATTTGTTAAATACTTACCAGCATATAAAAATGTGCCAATTTACAAGAGGTGATCAGAGATCTAGAGTAGAGGTTTGACATTAACTTTATGCCATTAGAAGATTTATTGGACTTGGACAATTTTCATCTGAATTTCTTGAACAGAAAAGAATGCTACTTTATCTAACCAGGAATGCTTACCTTAACTCCACTGATGCCCAAGAGATCTATGAAAAGATTTCAAGAAATCCGTGAATTTATATGGAGAACTATTGTCTTGATTTCCCTAACCTTTGGTTTTCTTTTTAGTCCTCCATGTTTTTATATTCATTTAAAAACTCTTCTGATAAGAGAACTAGTTATGGTTTGCTCAATCATTTCACTCTTGTCCAACTCTTTGTGACCCCATTTGGGGTTTTCTTAGCAAAGATACTAGTGAATTTTCCCATTTCATTTTAAGCTCATTTTACAAATGAGGAAACTAAGACAAAATAGGTTAAGTGACTTGCTCAGGGTCACACAGTTAATAAGTTTCTAAAATCATATTTGAACTCAGGAAGATGGATTTTCCTGATCTCCAGCCTGGCATTCTAGCCACTGATATCAGCTAGTTGCCCTATGAAAATTAGTCTTCACAAAGGGGATTATGACACATAAAAAGGTTGTTTTACCATCCTAGAGCATGATTCTCAGGCCACAAAAAAGCATCCCTGTAATGTATTCCTTAATATAATTATAGTGTTATTCAACTAATTTTTTGTAGAGCAAAAATTATCTTATGGAAGAAATAGGAAAGCTGCCATTTAAAATAAAAACGTCTATTTTTTCAAATGATCAGTGGTCATTTTCACAATAAAAGAGAAAATGTTGGAGTATTTGAAATGATTGGATTCATACTCATGAGAGCGGAAAGAATGGTGGAGTCTGAGTCAGAGAATCTGGTTTCCTGCCTCTTCTATTTCTTGTCTATGTGATCTTGTGCAAATCATTTATTCTCAGTCAGTTCTGCAAAATAGGGATAGAGGCAGCTCTAAGTGATTTTGGCTCTAAATCTACCATCCCATGACACTACTTCCAAAAGTGCCAGTGTAAACACCATGGAAATAATTTGAATATGCAAAAGATCTGACTGAATGAGTTAGCTGGTTTTATGTACATTTCTGAAATGGAGGGGAGAAAGGGCTATTGCAGAATTAAAGTTTAGTATTGAAAGTCATCTTACTGAACTTGTTTCTGTACAGGAATCCTCTTTTCAATATATTTAGTAAAGGATCATTCAGTCTTTGCTTGGAGATCTTCAGTGAAGGAGAGTTCACTACCTCTCTTGACCTTACTTGACTTTAGGATAGTCATATCATTTTTAGAAGGATATTTCCCTTTATATTGAGCCTAATTCTGTTGGATTGTAGCTTCTGTTTATTTCTGTGAACCTTTGGGGGATAAAAGAGACAAATCCCTCTTCCACAAACCAGCATTTTGACCACTTGAAAATAGTTACTAGGTACTCCTTGAATTTTCTCTTCTCTAGTCTAATTGTCCCATGGTACCTTTAACTGACCCCATAAGACTTGATCTTGAGGTTCTTCAATATTCTGGCTATATTTCTATGGACTCTATAGCTTTTCAGTGTCAAATATGGTGCCTGCATATATATATATATATATTTATATATATTTATATATATATATGTGTGTGTGTGTATAATCATGTGTATATATATATATATATATATACACATACATATAAACATTGAATGTAATATTTTGGGGGGGTGACTTGGATAGCCTTACTTTGTTCCTTAAGGACTCTTTTCTTATTTTTGAGGACTGTGATCAGGAGTGTATAGATGGACAGTAGCAGTCTGTCCTTATCTGCCCTCCTTCTGGCATTTAATCACTGTGTGGAAAGTCTACAGGGACTCTTTTGCCTAAGGACTTATACTTCAAAAAGCTGACAACTTGGGGTGGGTGATTTTTCACCTCATAGAAGGGCATCCTAGGGTTGAATACAAATGAATTTTTGTCAAGAGCTGGATGATTCATTCCATTTTTGTTCAACTAGGAAATAAAAAGACAAATGATCAGAGATCAGAAGATCATGGTTCTTAGAAACTGTGATCTTACCAAGATTAAAAATAATTTCTTCAATTTATGGTTTGGGTACTCATTTTCATTTCTAGAAGTGCAAAAGAAGAAAGAAAAAAAACCTATGGTCTTCACCTTGAGAAAGCTGCTATTAGGGAGGCAGCACAAACTAACTTAAATATGAGAATATGAGATAAGACATTGTAACCAGGGGCTATATTGAATATATATACTCTGCATGATCTAGGCATTCAAGGAAAGATAGAGCTATTTAGACTAACATAATCAGAGACTGTAGAGAGGCAACACTGTTAGTAAATATACTGGTCTTAGAGCCACAAAGATCTGAGTTTGAATACTTCATACATTCAATCACAACCTTTCTGATCATCATTTTTTCATCTGTAAAATGGATATGATAATGAGAACTAGAGAATAACTAACATATTACATATAATTTTGCCATGTAAACTTTAATATACTAAAAGGTTCTAGAGTAGTTAGTTGGCACCATATTATACAGAGCACTGCCATCAGGAGAATTTAAGTTGAAATCCAGCTTCAGACTAACTATGGACCCTAAACAAGTCACTGAGTTTCTTCAACAGTAAAGTAGCAATAATAATAATATCACTAACCTACGTAGTAGAGCAAATCAAATAAACTAACATTTATAAAGCCCCTAATCAGTGTCTGGCACATAGAAGTCACTAAATATATGGTTTTCGTTCATAATAGTAATAGAAGTTAGTACTAGAAGTAGTACAGTAGTCCCTGTAATAGTTGTAGTAGTAGTAGCAGTAATAGCAGTAGTAGAAGTAATAATAGTAGGTCGGAGTAGGAGTAGGAGGAGTGGTATCAGTAGTAGCAATTTGTAGGAGTAGTTAGAAGTTAGCAGTAGTAGTAGTAGCAGTAATAGAAATTCATAGTCTGTAGTAGGAGAAATAGTTGTTTAGTTTTATTATTTTTCAAGTCGGAGACAATTGTCCCAAAATGTGTCTGAATCAGGAGGTGACTTCTTCAACATGCATTTATTAAGGACTGAGTATATGTATATATATATAAATATATGTATAAATATATGTATATATAATATATGTATATATAATATATGTATATATAAATACACACACACACACACATACACACACACACACACACACCAAGCACTTTGCGGTGCACTGAGAATACAAATAACAGCAAATTGTGCCCACAAGGTGCTTTCATTTAAATAGGGGGAAGATAACACAAGAAAAGGAGTTAAAAGGAGTTGTAAAGGGAGAACCATAATTAATGATGACCAGCACCAACACATTGTAGAGACACTATAGCATCCTCAAGATCATGACCTGGAGAGGAATGAAGATTTGATTGATATGAGTCTCCTCTTTAAAATGGGGGTTCTGAGAGAAATTAGATTAGCAGAGGGAGAGACCAAAGGATTGGAAGCCTCTTGGAATAGATAAAGTCCAAGAATGGATGGAATTTCCAGGGTGAAGAGATTTTTTGAGGATCTTGTAAAGATAATCAGTGATAAAGCCTGGAAAAGAATGAACGAAGAATATGAATCATAGCTCTTCTTAGTTGAATGATTAGCTAAAATACCACACTTTGGTCAAAGGAGCAAGAGGGAGAGATGTCAGGACAAGGGTATGTAATAAGAAAAGGTAAGAGTATATTCCTGTTTAACATCTGTAGTTTCCTATTTTAACTAATTATTCTTACTAATTAGGTGCTAAGTTCTATTGTTTATACATTGTTGAAAGATGCTAAATACTGCCAGTCCTTTGTAAATTAAATATCCTCTAAATTCAACACCCTGGGACTTAGTCCTGATTACCCCACAGGAGTTATACTTCTCTGTAGCACAGCAATGAGCAGAGCATAAGCATTCAATTAATATCTGTTGATCTGACATTCTCCCAAAGGGAAAATTTTTGCACCAGCTGCCTAAATAGCTTTCTTGTGTCATCGGCAAAAAAGAGTTATGTTTTTTTTTTATATTTTTTCCAATTGATAATTTATTTCATTTTTCCAATTGCATGTTATGAAAGTTTTTCAACATTCACTCATATGAATATGCATATTGATGTTACATAATTTCCTTCTACCCTCCCTTCCCATCCCCCTCCCCTTAACAGTGAATAGTCTGGTGAATATTGTACATATACATTTGTGTTTAACATGATTATAGATTAGTCATTTTCTGAATGAGGAAATTAGGTCTAAGAGAAAAGCAAAAAAAAAAACATGAGATGGAAAAGAAAAACATAAGAGAAAATTTTTAAAAAGTGAACAGTGTTCATTCAAATTCTGTAGGGTTTTGTTTTGTTTTGTTTTTCTTCCTCGGATATGGATAGCATTGTCCATAACAGGTTTTCCAGGGTTGTCCTCACTCTCTGAACTGCTGAGAGAAGCTACATTCATCATAGTCGATCAACTCACAATGTTGTTAATGTGTACAGTGTTCTCTTGGTTATGTTCCCTTTGCTCAGCATCAGTTCCTATAATGTATTCTGTGTTTCTCTAGAGTTCGACCACTCATGTTTTCTTATGTAACAATAGTATTCTATAGTATTCATATATCATAACTAGTTCAGTCATTCCCCAATTGATGCCCATCCCTTTAATTTCCAGTTCTTTGCTACAGCAAAAAGAACTGCTATGAATATTTTGGAACATTTTATGATTTCTTCTGGATAGTCCTAGAATTGGAATTGCTGGGTCAAAGGGTATGATCAGTTTTATTGCTCTTTGGGCATAGTTCCATATTGTTCTCCAGAATGGTTGAATCATTTCACAACTCCAGAAGCAATTCATTAATATCCTAATCCTCCCACAACCTCTTCAAAATTGATCATTTCCCTCTTTTTTTAAATCATCTTAGCCAATCTGATAGGTGTGAGGTATTACCTCATAGTTGTTCTAATTTACATTTCTCTAATCAATAATGATTTGGAACATTTTTTCACATGATTGTGCATAGTTTTAATTTCTTCATTTGAAAACTGCCTCTTCATATGCTTTTTACCATTTATCAATTGCAAAGACTTGTAACTTTATAAATTTGATTTAATTCTCTGTGTATTTTAGAAATGAGACCTTTATCAGAGCCCCTAACTGTGGAAATTGCTTCCCAGTTTTCTGTTTTCCTTCTTGCCATCATTGGTTTTTATTAGTGCAAAACCTTTTTAATTTAATATGGTCAAAATAACCCATTTTGCAATTTATAGTAAACTTCATTTCTTGTTTAGTCATAAATCCTCCCCTTTCCAACGATCTGACAGAATATTACTTAATATATTAATTGGTCTATGGCATCACCCTTTATGTCTAAATCCTATACCCATTTTAACATTATTTTGGCATAGGTTGTGAGATGTGGGTCTATGCTTAGTTTTTGCCATACTGTTTTCAGGTTTCCCAACAATTTTTGTCAAGTAGTGAGTTCTTATCCCAGAAACTAATGTCTTTGGGTTTATCAAATAATAGATAACTATGGTCATTTACTACTATTTCTTTTGAACCTATCAAGAATGATGTTTTAGAAACACCATTTAACTATTTTCAAATGAGTGGTCAAAAGTTCAGGAGATTTTTTTTCTCTTTATTGTTAATGCTCAAAAATAGACTAGTTTCTATTTTTCAAACAACTCCTTCCTTTGATTACTACCAAGTATGTCATGGAAGCCAGTTGAGTGAATGCACTTTATGGTCATTGTGTAATCCTTCTGACCCTCTTTCAAAAATAAATGATCAAATATTTATTAAGTATCTACATTTATTCATTTCCAGGCATTGTGCTAAGGACTAAGGATACAAAGGCAAAAACAGGCCTTTATTCTGAAGAAATTCATAGTCTAATGGAGGAGATAACATGCATCACTGAAATGCACAGGAATGCAATCTACAGAAAGTCAATGATGTAGTAGATAGAACATCAACCCTGGAGTACGAGGACTTGAGTTCAAATCTGGTCTCAGACACTTGACCCTTACTAGCTGTGTGACCCTAGACAAGTCACTTAACCCTGATTGCCTCCCATCCAGGACCCTCTTCAGTCATCCTGATTCATATCTGACCACAGGGTCCAGATGCCTCCAGTAGAGAAAGTGAGTTAGGTGACTTAGCACAGCATCCCCTCACTCAAAACCAATTCACAAGCATGTCATGGCATCACCTTTCTGACATCATCATCTTCTTTAAGAACAAATGACAAACAATAACAGCACTTTTATGCAGACAAGATACGTATTGCATCAGAAAATGAATGACACATAGTCTATCCATCTCTTATTCTTCCCAGGCTACCATCATTCAGAGCAGCAGACTTGTAGATTCCCTGAGGGTAACTCTTAAACTCTCTATGCAAATCTTGTCAATATAGAATGGCAATATTAAAGTTTACAAATTTGTTTTTCATACCTTGTTTCATGTGATCCTCACATCACACCTGTGAATGAGGTTCTTTTAGTCCCTTACGTTAAAAAGAAAAAAAAAACTTATATCCAATGAGATTAAAATGACTTACCCAGATTCCACAGCTAGTGATCAAGGGAAGACATGATTCCAGATCTTCCTGATTCAAAGTATAGGGCCCTATCCACTATATTATATTGCTCATTATGAAAGTGTTGGAAATGTTTTGATATAGTTGCTTCAAATTGATTAGAAATTGACTTTGAGAGTAATGTTAAGTGGACTTGCTTTGAGTCAAGATGCTTCTCCTAGCTCATGTCCCGAGGGTCAAACATGAGGAACTAAATGAAAGGATGTTGGAAGATGAAGTGAAAGTGAGATTTGGTCATTATCAATCCTATTTTTTCTGCAACAACCCCAGCAAAAGCACCCCTGACTGTGGACACCCTATTTGTGTAACTTGTTTCAAGAAGATAGCTCCATCTTCATGCTACCATCCATGTTGAAACTTCCCCCTTCTGAGATCTCATAAGGCTGACGTTGTCCAGCATCATGTGGATGAAGACTTTTGTGAAATACACAGTGAAGACCAGTAGCTGTTCTGGGGTGATTGCTGGACTCTACTCTGGGTAACCTTCTCTAAGTCAAAGGATCATGAACAACACATATGTTGGCTCATTGCAGTGGTTGCTCTAATGTGTAGGGAGAAAATTCAAGGCATTGCTATACACTTTGCATCACAATATACAAAATACTCAGACAATTCTTAGTCAAGAGAAAGAAATTTCTGGCATAAGCTGTGATGTGGACTGACTACTAAGGTTTATCTTGAAAATGTTTTGTGAAGGAATTCAGGCAATGCAGGAATACCTACAGAGTAAGAAGGAGGAGACTGAGACAGCACAACTGGAAAAACATCATTCAGAAGAACAGAAGGTTCAAGGAGCTCTATCAGAGGCTGGAGGTGTTGGGGGCTAGACAGAATTATAAGCTAATAAGACAAAAGAAGACTTGAGAGGCCATGATGTTCAAACAAGGCAAATCTCTAACAGAAAAAAATCAAAGAGTTGGAGGAAAAGATGCAGAAATGCAATGTGGAACAATGCCAGCAGTCAGCCAATACATCTTTCTGTGATTTTCTAAGGTATTCCACTTAAGTGCTCTCCCCCCTGCCCCAAAAAAGAAAGAGAATAAATTCTTACAAAAGACCTGGTTGAGATGAAACTAAAAATGGTCATGACAGTTTTGCATGTACCAAAGGAAAGAAGATGAATAAGGTATAAGGCCAAATAAGACTGGATTTGGGCTAAATCACCCAATTTTGATTGCTTTCAACATTGGATGCCCTTTCAAGACAAAAGATGTATGTGGACTTGCCAAAGTTTTAAGAGATTTAACATTAAAACAAGGTTCTAAGCAGCAGTTAGTTTTACTAGTCAAACAACCTAACCTGTCTTTAACAGAAATATACTTCATTTCTTTGCAAAAAAAGAAGCAAACTTATAATGCACTAATTTATCCAAGTAGTCCTGCCTCACAACTTCACTTTAATCATTAGTCCAATAGAAATGTATAATATTGCTATTCCCAGTATAGTCTTTGAAACTCAGTTACACAGATTTTTTTAAAACAATAAAGTGATCAAGGAAGAAGAGGGGGAAAAAGAAATTTATTAACTTTTTAATTTATAGTATTAAAATATACAGAACTAATCCTTGGGAGAGAACACAAAATAATGTTAGTGAGGACCTCCATTAACATTTTCTTTTTAATTTTTTAGTATGAAATATCTGAACTTTTAAAAATGAAAAGCAGTTTAAAAAAAAACAACAAAAAATTCCTAACCCAAACCCTGAACAAATGGATTCAGTGTAAGATTCATGAATTGTATGATTGTAAAAACAGATTGACAAAAAGGGGTATTATTCTCAGAGAGACAAAGCCAACCTATAGCCCTATAAAGTCCATTACAAGCTGAGCTTTCAACATTCCCAAAGGCAAATGATGCCTGGGAATTGTTTCTTAGATCGAAATCTCCCTTAAATAATTCAGATTAGCTGCTTTTAGAGAGATGTTGCTCTGCTCCAAAGTATTAATTTTTGATGCTTCACATTGTATTTCTGAGTGTTCTGTTGTGACATAGGAACAACGTGTTCAGGCATGTCAGGTTATGACCATTATGTTATTTTTCCCCAATTATCTCTTTTGGGGGGTGGTGTTTGGGGGTGAAAATCCTTACTTTACAAATGTATGGAGATTGTAGTATGGAAAATATTTCCATTAATGCAGAGCAAAGCAGCTCAGGATCACACAGCTAGTCTACATCAGAGGTTGTCTTGAACCCGTGTCTTCCTAATTCTGATTGATATGCTCTAGAGGGTTTCTCTATTAAGTGTTATCAACAATACTATCAAATGTGATAATATTTTAAAATTAGTTAGCATAGTGCCTCATACATGTTATCATAGAAATGTTTATTTTCTTCACTCCTATGTTTTAAACTATTTTAATAAGATATATATTATTCATAATAAAAATGTCAAAAATGAGATATTCTAGTTATTTTGCTAATGAGAAAGTTGGAAAGAAAAGATATTAATTGAGCAAGCAATGAAAATATATGAATATAATGACATTATTTCTCTGCAATAAAAATGAAAATTTCAGAGAAACTTTGAAAGATTTTAATACATTGATAGAGATAAGTAGAAATACAAAAGCAAATCTACAAAATGACTAAAATAATGTAAAGAAAAGCAAGAGTAAAAGACATCAGAATTCAGATCAAGATGATGATCAGTCTTGACCAGAAGGGGATAATAATAGATTTATTTCTTCTCTCAAAAAGAAGTGGTATTCTATAGGTTCAGAATGAGGCATGATGTTCAATGGGCCAGTTTTTTTGCTTAGTCATGATTCGTTGGTAGAAACAAGAGTTCTACTGGGAGAATGGTATTAGGAAATGATAGCAATACTCACAAAATCTTCAACAAAAACATTAAAAAGAAAATGAGGTATTAGATTTTGCTATAAAAGGCAAGAAATTATCTTTGCTAAATAGACTACCCAGGCTGATTCTAAAATACTGATTCTCTTATATAGTCTCTCTAGTGCTTGCATCTTAAACTCTTCCCATGGCAGTATTATAAAAATTCTCTACCTTTCAATAAAACCATATACTATTTCAAAAAAAATGTAAAGCAAAATAGTATGAACCCTTTTGTATATGTCTACAAGCTCCAAACTTACATCTCTTGATCAGTACAAGCCCTTTTCCTTATGGTTTAGTAAGTATTTATTATTAAGGAAACATATAATCAGTATGTTGATTTAAAAAAAAGAAGTTTCAGCTGTAGGTGGTCATGCCAGGGAGGAAAGCAACATCCATTAATCCAACAATTCATGGACACAATGACCCCACAAACTATTTCTGTCCTCAATAATACATATTGCTATGCTGGGTACAACACACTTCTCTGGAGATCATAGGTGTATGAAGAACATTTCACCTACTCTGACACTTGGCTATGACAACCTGGGAAAGTCATTAACCTCTTAGTTCACTAAGCAAATGAGAGTTTAAGTTCCAAAGAGAGTACTGACTTTCATTAACAGAATTTCCTCATCTGACTATACCAATCACAGGTCCAGGACCTATCCCTAGTTTATGACGTCAAGTAATAATCATTGCTTAAAGATTTATTATGTCCAATCACTGTGATTAAGTGCAAAAAACACAAAAACAAAAGACAATTCCTGCCTTCAAGGAGCTCACAGACTAATGGAGGGGAAAACAATGTATAAACAAAATATATACAGACTTAATAGGAAATAATCAACAAAGATAAAGCATTAGAATTAAGTGGAATTGGGAAAGGTTTACTGTAGATAGGCAGAATTTCATCTGAAACTTGAAGGAAGCCTTAGAAGCCTGGAGGTAGAAATGAAGATAGAGAATATTCTATGCATGAGACACCCAGTGAAAATATTGTTTTAAGTCTGGAGTCAAGAGATGGAGCATATTGTTCAAGTAACAGCAAGGAGGGCATTGTTTTTGGATCACTGAATTCATGGAGAGGGTCTTATGCAAATAGTGGCCCAAAATATCTGGCTGATGTGGAATAAGGAGGAGGGGAGAAATAAGAGATTTTTGTGAATGGTCTTATTTTTTTGTCAGTAAAATATGAGACAAATGAAAGGATATTGGAAGATGAAGTTAAAGTGAGATTTGGTCATTGTAAATTCTGTTATTTATGCTTCAATTGGAGCAAAATCATCATTGATTTTTGTCTTCCTTTGGAAGGTTAGTCTGCTCTTGGGGAGTGTGACCCCCTACATTAACTTTCTGACCTTGTATCCTTCCTTAGTGCTTATACCCTGATAGTTTGTCTTCCTTTGGGAGCTAGTCCACTCTTGGGGAGCGTGATCCCCCCATGTAAACTCTCATGCCCTTCCTTATTCTTTATCCTTTCATGGTGACTGCTGTTGCCAGTGCTGCTGCTAAATCTTTCTTTCTCTTTACTTCTGCTAACCACAGCATTCCATAAATAACTGTTTTTGTTCCTAAAAAAATATGAGACAAGGCTCACAGTTGAGAAGGTGGGGGAATGGGACACCATGAGTGGTTTGAGGAAGAATAAAGAGATTGCAAAGGGTTGTGATTGAGTTAAATAGATTGAGAGCCTAGTTGAAGTTTTATCTACCTCAATCTCTCCCCAAGTCCCTCTCCCTTAATTTCTTCACATGTACTTCTTTCCCATTCCCCCATCACTTATGGCACCAAGGATGGTGAGTTTCAGGAAGGAGAGTGGTACCTAAAATGCTGTGACTTTTAAAAGACAGAGAATAGACTTCTGTGAGTATTCCTGAAATAGCATCCTGAACAGTCACATATCCTGGTATAACTTATTATACTCAACTGGATTAGGAGATGAGATAATGGAAAGCAAATATTGGGAGAGGGGCACAATTGTGCTAGGCCTTTAAAAGAAAATGTTTCACTTATAAAAGGCATGACTTTAGCAAGAGATCATCAATACAAGAATACTGTTACTGAGCTATCTCAAAGGGCAATACCTTGAAACAAAGGGAATTGATTAATTCAGGAAAATGAAGATAAAATAATTATTTATGGTTTGCTGAAAAAATGACCCCCAAGAATGCTTCAGAAGAAATAAGAAAAGTAAAAAATGGTGTTTTTTTAAAAATAAAGACAAATGTTAGTATTCTTATGAAAGATCAAAAATCTGAAGAAGCACTAAAGATTGGTAGAGGAAAAAACAGACTTTCCATTATTTTATTTTAGGTAAACACTAGCTATATAACTAGTAGATAGTTATCCTTTATATATAGTCTAAGGCTTTGGAAAGTTCTTAATATGTGATTCTCATGTGATCCTCACATTAACACTCAGATAGGGACTTTCAGTTTTCTTCATTTTATAGACAAAGAAATTGAGACGAGTAGAGATTAAGTGACTTGCTCATAGTCACATAGGTAGTAAGTATTTGAGTCCAAATTCATGCTCAGTTCTTTCTGATCCCATATTTTTTCACTACAAAACCTTTTTACCCAACATAATCAGAATGCAAAAAATTCAAAAGAAGAAAACAAAACAAAACAAAACAAAACACCCACCTAGACTGAAATACATGAGAGTTCTACAGGTAAAAATGTTGACCTTTAAGATAGAATGCAAGGAGATATATATTGACCTTTAAGATGGGATGCAAGGAGCTAATCTAAGTAGAATAGGTCTTACAGAAAACACCATTAAAAACCCTGAATGTCATACTTCAGTAAATCAATCTGAGAAAACCTCCTCAGACATAGTGGAAGCAAATGGAAAAAATATAATTAGATTCACATGATGCCAATGTAGCGAAGCCCAAAGTTTAATTCGTGGGCAATTATGTTGATCAAATTTCAGAACCACAGAATTTTGTGAGAACAGTCATAATTTCTTTTAAAATCTTCCAAAATTCAAGGAGGTTCTTACTAAATTGACAACAAATCATTAATGACTACTTTTGAATTGCATCCATTTCAATCATTTAAAATCTATACAAATATATTACCATATAGCCAACATTTGCCCATGTTTTCCAAAAAAATCATTATTACATGATTTGCTAAATTTGGATAAATTTTACATATTGAATTTACAAGTCTAAGAAATCTGTCAAAATAAATGAAGTTCAGATCATTAGCTATTTTCAAAGGAGCCATGCTGACTCATTGTAATTCTGATTCCTTATTGATATGATTACTAACCAACCTTTAATAATATCTTTTAGAGTTTTCCCAGGAATAAAATTTGGCTAACTAACATATTTTGTCAGTTCTCTTCTTTTCATTTTTTGAAATTCAGTATAGTTGCCCTATTCCAGTCTTGTGACATACATGTTTTCTGTGATCCTCTAGCTTCTGCTCATTGCAACATATGGCTTTTCTGCCTCTATTCTTGTGTAACCATATCACTCTATATACTTTTTTTCCTTCAACCTGCATTTGTTTCTATTTTCAATACATGTCTTTAAAATCCTGGTGCCTTGGGGGATTTCCTGTACATTTATGCTAATATCTTAGCAATTTTGACAAGCTTGGGTATCTGTTCGCAACAAATTAGAAGCAATAACAGAAAGGATGAAAGTGAGAGTCATTAGAAGCATGTAGAAGATTAGAGCAACTAAGAGTTGATATTCTAGTCTTGGGAGGAAATTTAGGTGATTTCTAATCTAGTTCCTTGTTTTTAAATCGAAGGAAAGAAATTCAAAGAGAACATTTTTATTTATTTATTTTTATTTATTTTGAGTATTAAATTTACAATTTCCCCCTAATCTTATTTCCTCCCCCCACCCTCCACAGAAGGCAATTTGCCAGCCTTTACATTGTTTCCATGGTATATATTGATCCAAATTGAATGTAATGAGAGAGAAATCATTTCCTTAAGAAAGAAACATAAAGTAGAAGAGATAGCAAGATCAGACAATAAGATATCAGGGTTTTTTTCTAAATTAAAATTAATTCCTTGGTCTTTGTTCAAATTCCACAGTTCTGTCTCTGGACACATGGTATTCTCCATTGCAGAGAGCCCCAAATTGTCCCTGATTGTTACATTGATGAGATGAGTAAGACAATCAAGGTTGATCATCACCCCCATGTTGCTATTAGGGTATTCGATGTTTTTCTGGTTCTGCTCATCTCAGTCATCATTGGTTCATGCAAATCCCTCCAGGCTTCCCTGAATTATCACCCCTCCCCCGGTTTTTAAACAGAACTATAGTAAGAGGATATTTTTTAAGCACAAAATTAAAATAAACATTTTTTACACAGAGTATCAAGAAGAAATAGAAGATAAACTATAGAATGGGGAGGGGGACAAGAGGGAGAGAAAAACAAAAATTGTATAAAGTGCTTTACAAATATTGCATTTGGGAAAAATACTTGAATTAAATATTTCTGATAAAAGCTTGATTTTCAGTGGGTTATGGTTGTTTTTTTCTTTTCATTTTTTAAAAATTCATTTTTTTCTCATTTATAGATTTTTTTCCCTCCCATATCTCTTCCTTTCTCATTCATTGAGCAGGGAAGAAAAACAAAACCATTACAAATATGCATAAGAATTCAAAGGACATCATTGACTATGGCTTTCTCAAGGTCATAATAGAAAGACTTGTGTCTTTTGACTCCAAATTCAGTGACTTTTTTTCTACATTGCATATGCTATAAAGAATGCATAGTCTAAATAGTGAACTGGATCAGAAAATATGGATAAAAAAAGATTGAATTTAGTATCCTATAGGCAGAAGGTAGAAATGCAGGGAATACATTTTTAAAAGATTTTCATGGAAATAAAAGATATTGTAATCTTCAGTTATCTAGAAAACTTAACCTGACTATGTGGAATAAATAAGAAGTCTTTATAGAGAGACACAAGCTTGAAAGGTTCTTCTGGTGAGTTCATTGCTTCCATTGAACATTGAAGGTTAGATATGAATGGCTTCAGGAACATGAGATCTCAAGTACATCCTAAGTGTTTCCTGACTATAAGACAAACAGGAGAGATTCTAGCTTTCTAAGTACTCATCAAAATTTAAGTTTGCTTCTCTCAACAAGAAAAAGCAGGCACTGTGGCAAGGTCTGTGTCTATGATCACTTAGATATTGCTTGGAATAATAACAAAGTACAATCGACAATAACAATGTCATTTCTTATTTACATGAAAAGATGAAAGTTCTTAGTTATTATTATTATTAATTATCAGTTAATTATTAATAATATAGCAATTTAGGGGGTGGCTAGGTGGCTTAGTGGATAAAGGGGTGGCTAGGTGGCGTAGTGGATAAAAGCACCGGCCTTGGAGTCAGGAGTACCTGGGTTCAAATCCGGTCTCAGACACTTAATAATTACCTAGCTGTGTGGCCTTGGGCAAGCCACTTAACCCCATTTGCCTTGCAAAAAAAAAAAAAACCCTAAAAAAATAATAATATAGCAATTTAAATTTTGCAAAGTATTTTTTTTTTAGGTTTTTGCAAGGCAAATGGGGTTAAGTGGCTTGCCCAAGGCCACACAGCTAGGTAATTATTAAGTGTCTGAGACCGGATTTGAACCCAGGTACTCCTGACTCCAAGGCCGGTGCTTTTATCCACTACGCCACCTAGCCGCCCCTGCAAAGTATTTTTAATGTATATTTTCTCATCCTTACAGCAACCCTTGAGGGAGATGATGCTATTATTCCCATTTTATAGATGAGGAAACTGAGGCAGACAGATGTGAAGTGACTTGTCCAGAGTCATACAGCTAGTAAGTGTCTGTCAGATTTGAACTCATTTTCCTAACTCCAGGTCCAATATTTCTATTGTGTCACCAAACTTCCACTAGCAGAAGAAATGATATTCATGCTTAGAACACATTTTAGATTCATGTTCACTTTAGCTCACTTAGTAATTCAAAATCAGCCTAATAAACATGAGGTGCCATGATTCCTTAGCAATCACATGCTTCATAAAAGTGACTCTCAGCACAGGCTCAAAAGTATCAATGACCAGATAAGTGAATTCTCATGTGCTCTTCGATTTGGATGATAATTCCTCTGTGTCCACTCTTGCCAATAAGTGAATTTGCTTCTTCTCAAAGGATTCAAAGCCTGTGTAATATAAAATTCAGGACAAGCTCTCAAATAGAGGCCAGTATAATTTGACTTGCTTCCTATCCCCCCTCTCCTCCTTGGGTGTACTAGCCAAGGCTGTTGACAAAAGATGAACACTTCAATGCAGATGGAAATTAAATAGAAAGCTATTTTTGGTTCCAATGCACATTAGCCCAGCCACGTCTTGTGAAACCGTCCTGCTTAATGTGGTCCTTATCAACAGGAATAAAATGCCATTTTGTCTGATGTGGCCAGGGTCTGATTTCTGTGGTGCAGTTTGGGCTAACAGAAATGACTGCTTTATTCTGAAAATGAAAACTGAATAAATCTGGACCAGCTATTTGCTTATGGTGAAAACAAAATAGCATCTTTGACCTCTCAGCAGAGATTCCACTCATTGTAAACTTGTCTGTAGGATAAATGATTACTATGAAAAAGCTTATTACCTGAAGATGCTTCTGGGTTAAGAGAGAAAGAGAAGGTGGGGGGTGGATAACTGAAGTTCAGGTAGGTCAATTTGCCTTGGCTTAAAAAGGGAGAGAATAACTTTATAGGATGCTTCAGAGATGGCAGCAAGTCAGAGTCCCAGAGGATCACTTTCTGACCTCCAATAATTTATACAATTTATGGTTACTCAAGCTTGTCCAGGCAATTTTAGACTGTTGCAAGAGTAAATAATTTAGTTGAGGATTATAATAAGGTCCCCTTAAATACTTCATTGAGATAAAAGCCATTGTGACTGCAACATTTTCTTTGTTCAAACCACTCCTTAGGTAAAGTTGAGTGCAGTTTTTAGACCTAAAGGGCTGTGAGAAATTGTGAGTGATTAGCAAGAATAATGAAAATGACATGGAGTTGCCTTAGTTTACTTCCTCAATAAGATCACTGGTTTCTCTAAGATCATGACCTTTATTCTTTGGAACACCATTAACCTTGGATTTGTCTTATGGCCCAAGGGGTGGGTAGTTAGATTCATGGCTATTATAAACTTAGAATGCCTCTGGTGCTCTTCCCATTAGGTTTGTACTATTTATTAAGATCGAGACTAACCGTAAGAAGAGTAAAGAAGGCAAGACCTTAGTAAATGCCATAAATAATTCTTTCTTTTTCAAAGATGCCAGAAAACTGAGAAATAGAATCAAAGGTGCTGCCAGCTTGACTTTCACCAAATTCTGAAAATCTTATAGATGATACAAGATTCTAGGCTCTAAACTTTAGAAAGGGCAATGTTAAACTTCAGAGTACCCAGAGGAAGGTAATGAGGATGCTAAAGAGTTCTAAGTCCAGACCATGAGCATTAATTGAAGACACTATTGATGAAGAAAAGACTTAGGGTAGACATGCTAGTAGCTGGTACAGTTTTAAAGCTATTAGCGCTGACACTTATCATCTATATGACCTTGGGCAAGAATATAACCTCTCTAGGTCTTTAAGGTAAAATGAAGAAGTGGATGAAATCTAGCTTCTGAGTTTCCTTTATGCTATGTGTTTGTGGTTTTAAGAAATGTCTGAAGGGCTGGAATATGGAGGAGGAATTATTAGACTTGTTTTGCTGGGCTTTAGGGAACTAGGAACCATCTGTAGAAGCTGCAAAGAAGCAAGTGCTGCAAAGCCCTTTTCTAACCATTTAATTTTCTAACCATTTAAGCTATTCAAAAGTGGAATAGATTGCCCTAGGAGGTAATGGGTTCCTCCACATTGGAAATCTTAAACAGTAGAAAAAGTCTTAAACAGTGGGAGAAGTACTGATGAGAATTCTTTTGCAAGCATGGATTGACCAAATGGCTTTCAAAGTTCCTTCCAGGTTTTATAAGTCTCAGATTCAGTGATTTGAAGAAAACAAGAGAAGCTTACAAATATCTTTTAAATAGAAGCAGTGTTTGAGGGAAGGATGAAGGAGAAATGCCAATAATAGAGATTAAGTTTAAAAGTGTACATTTGTATATTTCCTCTCCATTGTTAAACATTTACAAATAAATCTCTGTATTGCTCTATAATGTTTAGATCCAGCAGATGTGCAGTAGAAGCCTTGGAGAATGAAGTTATTATCAAATTAGAGACCTAGAAACTGTGGGATGATAATGTTGTTGATGAGTATGACTAACATTTACTTAGAGCTTTACATTTTGATAGGTGCTTTACATCTGTTATCTCATTTGAGCTTCACAATATTCCTGGTCTCAGGACGACCTCAGAGATCCATCTAGTCTATTCTTCATTTGAACAAGAATTCCCTGTCTAATATTGTTAGTCAATGGTTGTCCAGAGAAGACTTGAAGATTCTTAAGATTTTTCAACCCAGTGGTAAGTTGACTGAAAACTAAATAAGAGTTTTGGAGTAGGACTTGGAAAAATTATTCCTATTGTGAACCCTTGTGATAGAACCTCTTACCAACTACTTGTAAATAAAATTAAAATCGGGCTACATGCTTCCCCATACCTCTTTACTTAGGGTGTTATGTATCTTCCTACCAGCCTATAAGGAATAGCAATCATGGTTCTTATAGTGGAGTGTAGGAGAAAGCAAGACTTAATTCTTGGTGGTACCCATCACTAGATCCAACATGCCATTTTAACGTGGTTTAAATGGGGAGGGATGTTAAAAAGACATGGTGGGAAAAGATAAGAGAATTCCTTTATATACTATTTACTTTTTGCTAAGTATAGTAATGCTTCTTGAAGAAGCCTCACAAGAACTGTGTATGATAACACGATTCTACTGCTTAATAGATTGTGGCATGCTGGTAAATAGTAGACCTTCTGGGGGAAATATCTATAACATACTTTTTTAGCTTAATCTGCATCATTAATATTTTTCTATCACTTTCTTAAGTCAAGACATTCAACCAAGCATTCATTCAAAATCTGATTTGAAGTTGATTGATTTCTGAACTGGAAGTTTTCACACCAACGACTTAATAACCAGCTCTTATGAGTCTGAATTTTGAGCTACCTCCACATACCAGGAATGGAGGGATGTATTGGCTAGGAGCAACAGGTATTTTTATCATATGAATGGGAGTCCCTAAAATGAAAACTGACAGAGAAGCTTGTGGGACTCAAGTGTCTATAGTAGTAATACAGGAGCCCAAGCTCCAACAACACATCCCTCTCATCTTCTAATGTCTTACTCTGACCATGGCCATGCTATTACTGCCCTAGCTGTAAATAAATGAGAAAAGGATGATTCCCCAGGACTACTGCATTGGTGGCAAGTATGATCATAATTTCCTATGTTGAAACTAATAGTACATTTTCCCCTTGATATAGTAGAAAGAACATTTGACAGTGAGTTGGAAGACATTTACAAGTTAAAATCTTGGGCTAAAAAAACAAGATCTGTTAATATCTATAAGACAAAATAAGGTATATGTAAAAACATGCTGTGAATTCAGATGATGTAATTGTTACCACCTGTGGAATCAAAATGATATTATGGAGGAGGGTATCATTTTGAATGGACCTTTAAGGATGGCTGAATTTCAACTAGAGTAGAATCAGAGGAGGGGAGTTTGAGAAGAAAGTAGAATGTATTAGAGAACAGAAAGAAGAAAGCTTGAGACACAATTAATTAAAGGCAGGGAATTAATTTAGCTGAATGACTGGCATGTAAACCTTTGGCACTCAGATTGCTTTCAGTAGCAATAGAAAAATATTGAAGTTTTCTGAGTAGTGTAATGATCTGATCTGATCTTTATAGACTTTAAAAAATTTCCCTGTCAGTTGTAAATTTTATTTATGATTGGTAATGATCATAAATTGGTTACTTTGTCCCTAAAGATTCATGAATCCATCAGCTAATTCAAGTGAGCAAAAATGCAAGCTACTCTTTACTTATATCATTGAGATATACTATCCATTGAAACAGATCACAGCTGTACATGCCATAGTAGATAGTGTAATGAACTGAAATGGCAAAATTACACACATACACATGCACAAATACACACACATACATACACATAAGGGTGTGGTTCAATTAAGTAAATCAAATTATCTTACCCCATTTAAAGTATCATCAATATTCCCAGCCTAGATATCTTTGCTAGGGGAGAGCACTTCTCTTCTAAATCAATTATAGCTTTTGAGTTAAGAAAAAGGAAAAGTCTATGATTTGGTGGCATGATCTTATTATGCAGGAAATGTTGGTGGATTATAAGAACACTTTATAAAACTTTATGGGTTGTTTGTGTAATATCAATCTAGTGCAGGCTAACAGTTTCAAGTAAGTGAAGAAGAGACTACATTCCATCTAATTCTCTATGAAGGAATTTAACTGGCATGATATTTGGTAATAATCATTATCATAACTTTCTAGTCTTGAATCCCTTCAAACCAGAATCCAACTTGGAAGGAATGCCAGAGATTATGGTTTTCTAGTAAAGCATTTGCTAATCCAGTGTCACCCCGAGAACCACAGCTATTTAACATTCAAGTAAAATATTTGATTGTTTAGTACCATTTTTATATTTAAAAAGATTGTCATCTTGGGGTGGCTAGGTGGTGCAGTGGATAGGGCACCAGCCCTGGAGTCAGGAGTACCTAAGTTCAAATCCAGCCTCAGACATTTAATAATTACCTAGCTGTGAGGCCGTGGGCAAGCCACTTAACCCCATTGCCTTGCAAAAAAAAGGTTGTTATGTTATATGAATTGTATTTATTTATTTATTCAGTGTACATCTTTCTGAAGCACTTAAGCTTCCAAAAGCCCCCTTCCCCCCTTCTCTTGGAAATGAGAAATCAGATCTTGCTGGGCAAAATGAGAATTCACCCTGTCTACAGAGTTTGATTTTTCCTCTAATTTTAGCATCATAACAAAATGCACTCTTCCATCTGCAGCTGTTATGAAGTTAGAGAATGATGGCATGTGTCTCTGTTGGCCCCCATATGTCTGAATCAGTTGGCGAAAGCAGAGAGAGAACATAGACCAAGATTCCCAAGGATTTTCTCAAACGCAATTTGTACCAGCAATTTTCTTTCCTGCTATCCTTTTGTGTAAGGAGAAATCCAGAAGGGGTGGGAAAAGGACAATCTAAGTATAAGATTGAGATAAATGAAAAACACAAGCAAGAATATTACCATCAAGAAGACAGAAATGGTAACTGAACTGTAACAATTCTTAAAGACAGGTTAGTAATATAAAAAATGAAAAGACCTAGATGGTTGCATATTAACTAAATGTAATTTTAAAATCAGAGGGAGAAGTAGCAAACTATGTTTAGAAAATGGTTTTAAATTCCTCACTGGCCCAACCTTACTGAATAGGTTCAGAGCAGTTATATTTTAGTAACACATCACTAACAATATTAAAGGAAAATAAGACTTCCCTAATTGTTCCTGCTTATTCATCCATTCAGCTATTTGACAAATGTGGGTCTTTAGTACTTACTATGTTTAATACACTATGCTTAGTGCTAGGAGGGATATAAATATAAATAATATGGAGATTTTGCCTTCAAGGAGTTAATTGATGTAATTTTAAAAATATAGAATTTCAGAGTTGAAACCTCTTTAGTGGTCATGCATTCCAAGACTTTCATGAAAAAGACTCCATTCAACATTAAATCCGACAATTTTCTCATCAATCTTCCTTTTTAAACTTTCAATTTTAATATCATATATAATATTAACATGTATTTTAAACTCTTATTTTAATAACATAAGTGCTTACTTTCACAAATGATATACTAAGTGATGGGTAAGCAAAATTAAGACAAAAAGGAGGCAGAAAATGGGCATTTATATGACATCTACTATGTGTCCTTCATAAAAGCATCATCCATTTGATCCTAACAACAAGCCTGTGAAGTAGTTGATATTATTATCTTCATTTTTCAGTTAAGAAAACTGAGGCAGACAGTGATTAAGTGAGT
>NC_133662.1:195526484-195579909 GCF_037893015.1 Macrotis lagotis
AGAGTTGATACACAGAAGAAAACTAAAAAACAAAGACACAGGTTCCTAACTTGGTGATGTCAAAGAAGTAAAAAAGATGAGGACAGCCAAGTCAGACATGAATATTTATCTGTCCTGTCCTTTTTTTCTTAAACGGAGAAGTTTGACTACTCACAATCAGAAGGTTAGAGGATATCGATAAACTGTGATTAATAAAGGTGATGATGAGATTTCCTAATGATGAGTTTCCTGAGGTATGGTGGAGATGTCAAAGATGTACCAAACGAAGTGTAGTCAAGGAAGGCAAACAAGTTCAAAATCAATGCTACCAGGTGGGAACTGAGATGTCTGAGAAGGTCAAAGTACATATCACTAGAATCCATATTATGTCAACATAGAGGATCCCTAGATTTAACTCCTCAAGAAATATTGTAAACAATGTCCAGAAATTCTAGTTCAGAAAAGAAAATCTAAGCAATTAAAAAAAAAAGAGAAAATTCATATACCAAGGAACCCCATTAATGATGAAAAGTTAATTACAAGGTTGAAATAAGATATAATGAAAAGCAAAGAAAAATGTCTCATCTCCAAGGATAGCCTCACTTAAATTTGAGAATAATCCTACAATATTTTTTAGAGAAGTAATGACTTCTAGGGATGCATTCTGGGAGAAAATAACAAAATTGACCAGTCTCTAAAATTCAATGGAAAAATTAATAATTGTTCATTCAGCAAATGTTATTAATCCCTTGCTATGTGCTAGACACTGTATTCTTTAATGACTAGTTAGCCTTTCCCCTGGAAAAATGTCACTTGTTACATCACTTGCTCTAGACAATATTGAGTGAGTGACACATCTTAGTGAACAGTTCTCTATGTATACATAAAATGCTTTAGCATTTCCTCTATATTTAGATATATTTATACATTTGCAGTTTATCCATAAGCCATGAGTGCAGAACTGAGTTAAGACTTTGTAAATATCAATTAAGGAAAAAGTTACAGTACTTTCAAGTGATTTGCTTAATAATAAGGAAGTTGAAAGAGATTTTTTTTCTTTACGCTCTTGGGATTTTTAGGCTACTCTTGACTTCTCTGTATTTTTTGTTTTCTTCTGAAATTGTATATCCTTTCAGTCATACAGGCTATAAATAATTTATGTAAAGTCATAATTGACCTATATTAGAGGAATCACAGGACTTATGTGATGCTTTCTCAATGTGAGTTCTGGCTTAAATCTGAGAAAAAGTTAGTAAAATTATTTGTTAGTAATTTATGTACCAATAAATAATTTATTCTGTCTAGCCCATTGGTTTTCCCCTATTCTAGAAAAAATGAGCATTTCAGTCATCTCCTCTAGTGTAACTGGTCTGTCACTAATTACATTAATGATGTATTAGTTTTCTACCTTATATTTGATCAAAAATGTATTTTGATTGCATTGGAATTTTGTGATATACAAATAAGCAGAAATTTTCTACATTTACTTAACTCCTTTGATCTTCTCTGTTCTCCACTTCCTTTGACTGTCAAATAATAATTTTGAGTAATGATGAATTGTTTATTTTTCTTTATATTGCTTTGATGTCTTGTACCAACTTAATATTTTAACTTCTCCTCTAAAATGATAATAAAAGGACTTTAGTATTTCTTATATTCTTTTGTTTTCTGGGCTCTACTTAGTGTCTCTTTTTGATTACCTTTAATTGAATGAAATTGCATTCACAATTTATAACACTCATATCACCTAGTTAGCTATTGTTATAATCTTCTACCTTCTTTCTATAGTTTTTTAATTGCTTTCTCAAGACATATATGTCATACTGGTGACTCTTCTCTTTCTCTAGGTATATTTTTCAATAACTCTTCCATTTTCCTACCATAATTTTTACAATATTAACGTCAATCACATATGCTTGAAATACTTATCTTTTCTAACAGTATTGTGGGAAGATGTATTTGTCCATGATGGTTCTAGAAAAATGACACCTCTTGAAAATTACTCTGTTTTGATAGAGTTTGCTAGCTCATACTCATGATTTGCTAGTTCATTAACTCAAAAAGTTAGTTTTGAAATTCCATTCTAAGTAAGCCCACCTCTTCAAAATAATTTGGAACATCAGAATTGTTTTTCACCTATTTTATTATTAAGTATAATATCTAGAGTTTTCATTACTTCAGATTTTTATTTACCTTAAGTTCTTAAACTTTTTCCTCTCCAGATTTTAAAAATCTTTAATTTCAATTCTTAATGAATTTAATATGGATTTAAGGATGGAATTATCCTATATATGGCATGCAATACATAGTTATAAGACTAAGAGGCAGGTAGTATTTACAAAAAAAACAGTATGTAGTCCTTGTATATTATTATTATTATTATTATCATTATGAATTTTTCAATTCTATTATGGTACAGAATAGGAACATAAAAGAAATATTTATAGCTTTAGTTCATCCAGTGAACGATCATGTTTTGTCCACACTAGTGTTCACTGAAGAATGTTTGGCAGAAGATATTGGTGTTTCTCATTTTTTCAAAAAATCTTAATTTTTTGTAAGAAACTCGCAATGAGCTCCCAACATACAATGGGTTGTCATTTCTATTCATTTTACTCTAATCTCTCTATTGAGCATTAGCACTGAATATCCAGTTCCCTGTAAACTATTTATAATCCTATCCCCCCTAAAACCCACCCTTTCCCCAAAGTTCCTTTTTCCTGCTGAGTAAAATGCCTTCTTTTCAGTCAGCCAGGTTTGAAATACTGGCATCAAACTTTACTCCCCACTCTGTCACCTCTTTTATCTAATCATTTACAATTTACTTTTTCTCTTTTTGTTCTTCTTCATAAAATCCTTTATATATGCCTCTTTCTTTCCTTTCTCACAACATCACCCCACCTGCCCAGTTCAGCTCCTTTCTCAAGTCACTTCTTACTCCATCCTCTGCATAGCTGCTAAAATGATTTTCTTAAAGTAAAAGTCTGACAATATTGTTTTCTTTCTCAACAAACTCCAAACCCTATATCATGCCTGGCATTTAATGTTCTACATAGCACGTGCCTTCTCTCCCTAGTCTTCTTTCTAATTATTTACTCTGCTCCATGAACAGACTGGCTAACTTTCCTTTCCTCACACATAATATTCCATGTCCTATCTCTATATCTTTTGGAATAGTTGTTCCTTATGCTTGAAATTTTCTCTTCTCTTAGCATCTTTCAGAGTTTCTGGCTTTTTTCAAAACTCAGCACAAATGTTAACTTTTGCAGCATATCTTTCCTAGTCCTCCCCGTTGCATCGAGCTTCTCTTCTAAAATCATATTTTATGCACTCTATATGTATGTGTTTATATGTATGCAATAGATCTTTGCATACTTATATGTGTAGATAGCTACAATTCTGAATGTGTATATGTTGCCTCCCCCATTAGAATATACACTCCTTCAGATCAGGAATTGTTTTTGCTTTGATTTAGAATCCCTAGCGCTTCACACAGTGTTTGATTCAAAATAAATATTCAATAAAAGCTTATCGATTGATCATCAATACAATTTTGAGTCAAAATAGCCTTGAGTTCTTTGAATCTATTAGATTGTCAAAGATGATCTCTAACTTGATATTCTCTTTTTCTTAATGTAAGGAACATGCTCTAAATTCTACTGTGAAATGAAAAGATAAAGTAGAGGAAAAATGAATAGAGATCTGGATTGGGCGTGTGTAGACCTGGGCTTCTATCCCAGCTCTGCCATTAATAATGTGGATGACTTTTGACAAGTGATTTCATCTCTTTGACTTCAGTTTCTTCATCTGTAAAATAAAAGGGTAGGTCTACCTGTTTTTTTTTTTTGCTTTCTTTCTTTAGTCTGTGTATAAACATGCATATAATTTTCATAATCCTCTTTAGTATAGCAGAGTATATAAAGTCCCCCAAAATATTCAAATTTTTTTAATCAAGCACATAAATTTTCCTTTGGAATATAAAAGAATATGCTAAATAAATAATATGTGTATATTTGTGTAGTTGAGCTATTGGGGCGTGTCTGTGTAAGTTTCTATAAATACTCAAGAGTAAATAATGATTAGCCTATAATATTCCTAGGGGTTTTTATACATTTTATATAAATATAAAGTAATAACCTCTTCAAGCAGGACCTCAGGGACACTGTTGCTAAGGGACCAGTACAAAGAGTAATAAATGCAGATTTGAGTTAACAGTGAATTCAGTATGAAACAAAGGAGCAGACATCTTTGCTTCCTATTAGAAAAAATGAAGAAAAGGGTTTATATATTGATGTCAGTTCAACATGTTAGAAGACTGTAATGTCTCAAGGGCAAATTAAAAACAGGATGAAACAGAGACAGGGATTATTTACTTTTTTAAGGGGGAGAGTAGGTGAGAGTTATTTGAAACAATTAAGGGAGTTTTAATTACAGGTTGGAGGATGAGAGGCTTTTGAAGCTGGTGTTAATAGAATAAGACTCACAATACTCCTTGATGAGCTAACCCTTCTATATCAGACTTTTCCAGCTTGTAGTTTTTGATATTTTAGAACATATAATTTGGACCATAGATCAGGATTCACATAGACAGACAAATATTAATTTTTTTTCTCTGTCTTTAATTCATCATTAGGGTAGATACTAGGAGGGTGGATTTTTCGACCAAAGAAATTCCCAAAGACTGTACTGTATTGTAAATGGGTTGACATTTTTTTCACTGAAAGGACTACTCATTCACAGACCCAGGAAATATTGAAATAATGACAAAAGGTTCATTTTCAAGGGACATTTATTTTTAAATGAATATCACATTCTCACTGGACAGAAAAGCATTTTTGATCTATTTTGGAGACAGTGGTTTTCGTTTGGTTAATCACCCTACCCCTGACATAAGACCATACCATTTCTTGAAGCCAAGAAGAAAGTGCAAATGTAAAAAAAAGTTGAACTTGGGATCAAAATGACTGGATTCCAATTTTACCAATTTTACCTCTGATACTTATTGACTACTTGACCCCAGGCAATACGAAACACCTTTGTGAGCTTCATTTTTTCCTCTTCAGCAAAATTAAGATGACACTACATTGCTTCATCCCAGTACTGTTGTAAAGACAGGACTTGTTTTGTAAGTCTTAAAGCATTACATAAAATTGAGTTGGTATCATTATTATTCTTGTACATTTGAAAAATCCATAGTAGTGTTGCAATTTCTGTTACTTCCTTTAGGGATTTAGGTCTGGTGAAAACAGATGTAGCTTTGGCAAAGCCTGGGATCTGTCCATCTTTCTGGGGAACTGTGCCTGTCAGCCCCAGCCCACAGCAAAAGCAGATGCAGTGGCTCATGGAAATATTCAAATTCTTGCACATTTTCAATATTTACTCTATTCTTCACCCTTCTGTTTGCGTTTCTGTTGTTTTCTCCTTTGTGTGTGTGTATATGTATATACGTATGTATGTGTATGTATGTGTTTGTGTGTTTAATGTCAATTCCTTCTGTCATCAAAGACCTTGGTAGTCAAAATGGTATTGACAAAAAATGATGATAACAAAGGATTTGAGGAGCATGAGATTATCTATTCTATGATGCCTCCCTCCTTGTTTTACCCTCCCCTCCACCACCACACTTCTGAACATGATATAGAGTAGGGTTGGAAATGGAAAGAGAAAAAACCTAGTAGAACAATTGCTATCTTGAAAAAGAAAATGCTGTAAAAGTAACAAAAAGAGAGGGGGAAAGTTGGTGGAGAGGAAGAGATGGAAGGAGGGAAGGAGACCAGGAGAGAGAAAAAGAGAGTGGAAGAGAAAGGGAAGGAGAGAGAGAGAGAGAGAGAGAGAGAGAGAGAGAGAGAGAGAGAGAGAGAGAGAGAGAGAGAGAGAAAGAGAAAGAGAGTCAGTCAGAGGGGTTGGGGTATTCAAAAAAGACTTTAGAGAAAAAGTAGAATTGAAGGGACTCTTTAGTATTATTTATATAGATAAAGGGGGAAAGAAGACTTTTTCAAATTAAACAGATGAATGACAGAAGGGGACATGGGATGAGGATGGTAAGTGTGTAGTAAGATAAGCTCAGAATTTGGAGGGAGCAATCAGGAAAGCATCATAGAAGAAGTATAGTTAAAAGTTAGGCATTAAAGGATAGATAGAAAGTTGACTGCTACTGAGGGAGGAAAGGGAGTGTATCTCAGAAAATAGTTGCATCATGAGCAGGGTTTATCACAAGGCATATTTAGGTTTGCATGACAAACAAACCTTATCTAAGGTTAAAATTATATGTTCTAAAATATCAAAATCTACAAGCTGGAAAAGTCAGTTATAGAAGGGTAGCTCGTCAAGGAGTATTGTGAGTCTCCCTTAATTGTTTCAAATAACTCTTGCCTACTCTCCCCCTTAAACTCTCCATATGTTCAAAAGGGAAAGTCAAACAATATAGAGTGGACTTGGAGTATAGAAGACCAGGGGTTAAATTCTGTTTATGATATTCATGCAACATGCTCAACTTCTCTTAAACTCTGTTTTCTCATTTGTAAAATGAGGGATTAGACTTGATGTCTGATGTACCTTCCAAGATTTAAATCTATGATCCTATGTTGGAAATCCATAGGAGATGAGAATGGAAAGATATATTCAGATTATATTGTAAAAAGCCCTGAATTTCAGGATAGAAAGTTTAACCTTTATTCTATAGGAAATGAAGAGTAAAAGCAGACTTTTAGGTGAGTAAATAATATTATAAAAAAGAAGCCAGACGTTGCATGATCAGGCAGGTGAATCAAAGTTAGCTGCCTTCTCCCTTTAAGCAGTGCTGAACTGAAGCCATTCAATCAACATCATTCAAGGGGGAAACCAACATCAGATAGAAAAGAAATGATAAGAAACACATTTTC
Source organism: Macrotis lagotis (assembly GCF_037893015.1). Lineage (NCBI taxonomy): Eukaryota > Metazoa > Chordata > Mammalia > Peramelemorphia > Peramelidae > Macrotis > Macrotis lagotis. The sequence continues at coordinate 195,533,345 of NC_133662.1, forward strand.
CATAGAACTTTATTTAGAATTCTGACCCACATTGCATTTTTCCTTTGTTTCTCCTGCTTTCACTTTCTGCCCCTTAGCTTTTTTCCTATAATGGTGCAGTTTTGGATTTCAATTTTGGTTCTTCTACTTACTATCTCTCTGACCTTGACCAAGTAATTTGTCTGTCTTGGATACAGTAGCATCTGCTGATGCTCCTTCTGGTTGTAATTTGATGGAAAAAGATACCCCCATATCAGATACTCTTGGTGGACTAATATCACAAAAAAAAACCATTTTTGACTATTTTTGTGTGTTACTTCCCCCCATTAGATGATAAACTCATTGAGGACAGTGGCTGTCTTTATTATTAAAAAAGTGAGTATAAGACCTAGTGTATATTTCCTCTCTGTTGTCATTTTAAAATCTACCCTTACATTTTCCAGAAAGACTTCTCTGAACAACATGAAGTAAATTTGTGTATTGTTAGACTGGACACCTCTGACAAAATTCTCTTTCCTGTGGCTCAAAAATATTTCTTGCCCAGATTCAAGGGTGGTAATATGTGGGAGCTGTAAATCTGCCCAGATTTAAGAAGTGATCACTTACATCCTTCCCCTGACAATCAATGCCAATATATTGACATTTCCTTACCCTCAACCTTCAGGTCTTCAGTTCTCTCAGAGTTTTAGGGGAGGATGAGAGTGATTTTTCATCACAAAAATATTTGGAGTTCTGTAATGAAGAATGTTTTTTTTTTTAACTTTTATGATAGAGGGGGGTAAATTAGGTTTTGGACTGATTTGCTGTTCTGGGTAATGGGAAAAATGACTAAGGGTTTTTTTCTTTTATTCCTTTCCCTTGTTCAACAGAGAAAGTGGAAGTATGACATTAATTATGGATGTCACCAGAAAAAAAAGGCCCTTCCTAAATCAGAAAGTCCTCCAATTAGTTGAGAGTAAACCTTGGTTATACAATAGATGAATAAACCTAAGTCAGAAAACGCAGAATGAAGAACCATATGACTTTAGGAGTATTTGCATATGGAAGTTTTATATTTATATTGGATTTTGATGACTCAGAATGAATGTAAAAATAGCAATTGTTTCTGTTTTGACCAGAGACCCTGAGGGTCTTCCCATCTCAGGTTTTTTCTCACTATGTAAAAAGAGGCCATCCTTTTTTTTAACCTCACTTCTTCCCTAATTTTAAACACTGAATGGGCATTGCCTCAGCCAAACTGAGACCTTAATTTAAATGACCTTAATTTAAAAAGACCAAAGTCTCCCACTCATTCAGGGCCATTTCCACTTTTCCTATTCTATATTTTAACCACTGTATTCAGATGACTCTGGAAAAAGAGAGTGAAGTGGGCAACTTTGTATAGCCCTACATCACTTAAATCCACTTCACTTGCAAGTTAAGGTATTGTTTGCCTGATGTTATTTATCCTCTTTGAGAATGCATGGCAAACAACAGTAACATGAAAGACACTATTTTATTTGGTATGTTGCTCTAATTTTGCTTCTGATAATTTTCAACGAGTTGAATTGTGTTTGGATTGTAAAGAACAGAACAAAAATTGCTGAAAAGATTGCTAATGAAGGAAGTATAGTAGGAAGATAGTAGGTTAATTCCCCTTGGCTGCAGGTCCAAATGGACATCATATTCCAAGGTAGTTTAAAGAAATGGAAAATTAGAGAAGGATCCTGAAGAGAGGTCAAATCAGCAATCATTGGTTAAGAACCTTCTAGGTATCAGGTTCTATGCTAAGTGATGGAGGTACAAAGAAAAGCAAAAATAATCTGTGCCCTAAATAAACTAACAATCTAATGTGAAAAGGAAAAGAAAAAAATATGAAAGTCAAATATACTGTTCTGATTTTCAAAGGAGAGGAATCTGAAAACTCACAGTAACCAAAATTGACTTCAATTCCTGGTCAGAGTCTAGAATGTATTATTAATGTTATATCTGGCAATGCCATATCAATTGTATATTTGCAATTTGTGATGATCAGTTATTTGATTTCTCCATGCTCACCTTTTTTAAGCTTTGTATTGAGGTCATTGAAAGTAACAGAAATAAAAATGTTATCAAAAATTGTGTGATAAAAATTTTAAATGGTCTTGGTTGTATGGTGAGGGAATTTTCCATTGGTACTCTCATGATATCTGGAAAAAATCAAAAAGGTTTCCCATACATTGAGCTTATTGCTGTGGTGGATTTATGGGATGGCAAGTTGCATAGGATGCATGCATATAGATAAGTTGCAAATTGCAAGAGGGGAAAGAAGTTCCAAAATAATGAAATCTCAAATCCATTTAAGTATTATCAGTAAAGAAACAGAAAATAAAGTATTGCTTATGAAAAATCAGAATGGCTTCATTAAGTCAGACCATGAGAAAAAGAATATCAAAATATTGATTGTAGCAGTTTTTAAGTGAGCAAAGCCCTACAAACAGAATAGGCTTTCATGTAATGGACAATAGCTAAAAAAATTTTGAATATGAATGCAAAGTACTGTTACTGTGTCATAAGAAATGAATAATAGGGTAAAATGGAGAAGTATGGGAAGACTTGTGAGAATAGATGAGGAGAAAAGCAAACAAAACCAGGAAAATAATAGACTACTATAATAATACAAATGAAAATAATATTGAAAGACAGTCAAATTGTGATAAACTAGAATGACTAATCTTGGTTCCAGAACATAGATAATAAAATGTATTTCACTCCATTCAATAGAAAAGTTGGGGATTATGGGCTTAGAATAATATGTATAATTTCAGGTCCTGCTACTGTGTTGACTGGTTCAAGGAGTGAGCAGAAGAGGGAAGCTCTCTCTCTCTCTCTCTCTCTCTCTCTATATATATATATATATATATATACACACATATATATACATATATACAATATATATCATATATATAGTATGTATGTATATGTATATGTATATATGTATCTATACAATATACATGCATAGGGAATGGCATATGATTTAAAAACAAAATCAGCCAGAATTAAATTTAAAATTTAAATTTAAAATTATGGATGATTCTGGATTTTGCATATCTTCATTTTCCAATGTGTCATTTATATCAAAGTATAGCATGGTGGAAAATACAATTAATTTTGTAAAACTAACATCTTAACTAAGTAAAATATAACAAAGAGTATTCCCTAACCCTGACAAAGAGAGAAATTATATATATATATATATATATATATATATATATATATATATATAATATGTATATGTATAAGGAATGGCATATGATTTAAAAACAAAATCAACCATAAAATTTTTAAAAATTATGGATGATTTTGGATTTTTGCAATTTCTTCATTTTTCCCCATCTCTCTTGCTTAGATCCAGCCTTTATATCAAAGAATAGCATGGGGGAAATTACAATTAGTTTTATAAAACTAACACTTTAACTAAGTAAAATATAATATAGAGTATTCCCTAACCCTTACAAAGAAGAGAGAAATTATATATATATATATATATATATATATATATATATATATATACACCCATATACACATACCAAAATAAAATAGATATACATATGTAGTGCAATATATCTTTATATATATATATGTGTGTGTGTGTGTGTGTGTGTGTGTGTGTGTGTGTGTTTGTATAAAAATATGTGTATATCAACATCTACCCATCTTCCTTGGAACAAATTAGTCATAGCTTCATAGCGTTTTTTTATATTTTTTCCATTTAATTTTTGAGTCACAGTATATATATGTGAAGGGTAAATTTCATTTCTGAGCCCCCCGCTGAAAAGAAGTATCTCATCATACCAAAAATAGATATAGTTCCTCCCCATGTATCCTCAGGAAGTAAATGAATTTTAGGGGACTTTTCCATGAGGAGCTTCTTAACTGAATCTCCTATTTCCTTGTGATTATTTTTAATGTTCTTAATAAGGAGAAAGAAAAAGAAAGAAAGAAAGAAAGAAAGAAAGAAAGAGAAAAAAGAAAGAAAGGAAGGAAGGAAGAAAGAGAGAGAGAGAGAGAGAGAGAGAGAGAGAGAGAGAGAGAGAGAGAGAGAGAGAGAAGGAATGATTCTAGTGAGGTGTATTTTGTGCAAAATCTATTCCCTTTTTTCCTCTTTATTTGCAAATTTATATCTGTAATATATTAAGCAACTTGCAAGAGAAAACATTGTGAACTAAGAATAGGGCCTAAATTATTTTTATAATTATTTACCAAACTCTCATTTATAGTCATTTTGCCAACAGTAGAGTTTACAAAAGCTGACAAGTTCAACACTCTCTAAAAAGGCCACCAATAACCTGACATTTCATTACTATTTGTTTCCTGCACTCTTAAACAAACTTTAGTGTTACTGCCTTGATCAATTCCCTTTGTAGATAACTTCATGACTCTACACACATTGGGATATTTGTTCTGCTAATAAAATAACTGTTTCTCTGATTATCTAGTTCCTACCTTTGCTTCTCTGCCATGTTTTGAGTGTGAATAATTATCATCATTCAATTATATTGTCCCCTCGGAGACACAGAGTCGACTCTCACAACCCCTTGTAAATTTTCTCTTTTTAAGTTGATAAAGTTCAACTCTTACTTGTTCTTTATGGGGAGCAGCAGAAGGCTCTTGAAAGTGTATTCCCTGAAAGCCTCTGACTACCACATGGTGCTCCAGGACCTAAACATTTACATATTCTCTTTAGCATTTTCAGCTGCCAATATGTGTTGACAACTGCATAGGCAATTGTTTTAAATGTATTATTCAAGCCCCTTTGGAAAAAAAAAATCCTCCAGTTCTTGCATTGTCTTAGTAACCTCTCCTTTTCTTTAAACCCAGAGGTAACTTGGTATCTAGTGAGAAAAGATAAAATATTGTTTGTGGTCTCTTAAGTAGGAAGCCAGTGATGGTAGACGTAGTCAAGGGGGATTGTTAAGTTGAGAAAGAATAAGACCTTCTAAAGCAAGTATATACTTTCTAGCAGGTGGGTACTCCAAATCTATTCAAGTGAAAAAAATTCAATTGAATCCAATCCTACAAACATATATTAAGCATCATGTACTGCAGGGCAAGAGATTCGGAAGCATAATAAATAAGAATTTATTCTCACTCACAGAATTTCCAGTCAAGTAGTCAGCTTAGGTGAAACAATGACTAGAATACTGGCCTCTGAACTCAGAAAGACTCGAGTTCAAATCTGCCCTCAGCAGATTTCCCAGCTGTGTGAAGCTAGATAATTCACTTACACTCTGTCTCCATTTCCTCATCCATAAATCAGTATAAAATACTTCAACCCTTTCAGGGTTGTTGCAGAGATCAAATGGGTAATCTTTATAAAATGCTTTGCAAACATAAAAGTGCTAGATAAATGTAAGCTATTACTATTATCTCACATATATAATTGGAGTTATAAGACCTGGGTTTAAATTCCATCTTTGCCTCATACTTTCATCAAATAACTGAGATTCCAAGTGCCTTAGGTTCCTTAGCAGTAAAACAAAGGGTTTGGGCTTGATGACCTCCAATATCATTATCAGCTCTAAATCTATGATCCAATGATCTGTAGAGGATTTATGCAAGTAACTGACAGAAAGACAGCAAGTGCAGATGAGGAACAATTTGTTTTAATGCATATTTGAATATAGAAGCAAAAGATTCCAAGGAAAAGGTATTTGTAATTGACCAGAAAACCTTAAATTAGCTTTTCAGCCTTTCAAATAGACAAAGATGTAGTTGGAGCAAAGACTTACTTTAAATGAGTCATTTAAAAACTATCCTGATAAAAGGGACACATGAAATGATGCTGAAAGGGCTAATGCATCTCATACTATTTTCAGGAACTATGACTAGGTATCCCAAAGCCTCCAAAGGTCTAGACTCTATTTTCTTCATAGCCACATTTTTGATGGGGGTAGAATAGGAGCAGCTGGCTCAGTGTGAATTCAGTGAAGACTTGAAATCCTGTCTCAGAAACTTACTGTGTGATCCTGGGCCAGGTACTTAGCCTCTCTTTGTCTTAATCTGGAGAAGGAAGTGGCAAACCACACCAAAATACCTTCCATGGAAAGTGTTGCTTTTTTTAAGGTCCTCCCCTTTTAAGGGATCATGCAGAGTCAGAAACAATTGAATGAGTAAATAATAAATAAGAACAAGAAAAGGGAAGAAAAGGACCTCTGTGAAGGACTGAATTCCATAAACTGAAATTAATACTTCAAAACTTGAAGGATCTGTTCTTTATCATGGTGAACTCTCCATTTGTTAATTCAGATCTAGAATTCAGTCATCTCTTTAATTTTATAGCTGGCTTTTGATAGTTGCTATGACCCAGAGAGTGATTTGAATGCTGGCCTATTAAAGTATTGTGCTTCTTAGCTATGCCGTACTATTATCCATAGTAGACAGAGAACTGTACTTTTGAACCAGGGAGACACTGGGTTTGTCATAAACAAATACTTAAGGGTCATTTATCTAATTTCTCTCCATCTCTCTCTCTTACAAGGTTATATATACATATACATATGTATATGTACACACACACACACACACACACACACACACATATATATATATATATATATATATATATATATATATTTGAAAATGTTAATATTTTCAAACCTTGAAGAATTATGGTAATGTTAGTTATTTGCTATTATTCTAGGAGACTGACCCAATTCTCTCCATCCCAATGAGGAAGGGGTGGTGGACAACATCATAATGTCCAGTTTCTTCTAACAAGTCTTTGGGAATCCCCTTAATGTTTATCGAGGCTACTGACATAGCTTCATTTGAATACCACTATAGCTTCTCCTTTATTGGGGAACATAAGAGTACATGCTAAAGTTCTGAAAGTAGAACTTACTTCTATGCTTTCAGATGGAGCCTTTTTGGTCCATCTTCAGAAATCTTTTTACTTTGTGACTCCCTTAAGTGAATTGATGATCAAGTTTTCATTGCAGAAAATTGTAAACTTTCCAGAAAAGACAGAACTACAGCAGGAAATGTTGGATTCAGTTTTTATTTTTCATATGAGGAAATTGAAGTTTAGAGAGGAAAAATAATTCATTACACAGCTAAAAGGGAGAAGTGGCATATTTTTCCATCTTCAAGTCTCTTTTCATTACTGAACATGGATTCTAACATCTTCAGTGACTATGGGGTCAACCTGGTCTGAATAAATTGGCCTAAACCTAGGGGCATAACCAGAAAGAATTTGATTAAATTAACTAAATTTATTTTTTTAACTTTTTAAAACTTTTTTTGCAAGGTAATGGGGTTAAAGGACTTGCCCAAGGTCACACAGCTAAGTAATTATTAAGTGTCTGAGGCCATATTTGAACTCAGGTCCTCCTGATTTCAGGGCTGGTGCTCTATCCTGAGCCACCTAGCTGCCCAAATTAACCAAATTTAAAGGATGAGATCTTTGACCTTGAAAATATTTTCATATATAAGGTTAGAAGTATTAATATGACAAAGAAATTTTTTACAATATTAAGTTTTTATTCAAAAAAGATTTTTAAAACAGCCTAACCTAATTTTGAACCAATATGATAGCTACTAGAGAGATTTATGGGTCAGAAGGAATAATAATTTTGTCTCACCTTGATATAGCTATAAAAACTATAAAGTTCTGGTTTGTTGAGACATCTGTTTTTTTTGACATCAGTAAGGAAATTCTCTCTTCCAACACAGGTTGTTAACTGTTCTGCCATGTAAAGTCTCATAGAATTGTTTGGAAAATTGTAAGGTTAAATAACTTGTCCAGTATCACACACTAAATATGGGTCAAAGGTGGGTTGTGAACCTTTATCATTTTTAGCTGACTCTTTTTCCTTTAGAGTTATCTGGTCCACCCTGCTGACTCCCTCTAAACAAGTTGTGTAGCATTCAACCACCTGCTTTCTCATTTGTTCCTCAAAGCAATCTTGTGTAGGAGACAGGAAAGATATCATTACTTCCCACTTAGGCTCAGAAGGGTTAAATGTGACCCAAGGTCACATAATTAGAAAGTGACAGAGAGAGACTTAAACCTAGCCTCACTATTTATCTCAAGGGCAGTAACACCACAAGTGTGAGCTTGGAGGTGTTTTCCCTGAAGAGAATTCTAGCCAGACATGTGTATTGCAGGGCACTGAGGGCACCAATGATGATAATGGCCCTTTTCTCTTTTGTAAAAATTAAAATACATTCTCCCAGCATCTTTTATAAGGAAAAAAAGACTTCTCTACAGGTGAAGGGTTTTAAGCAGATGCTTTTTGAATACAATTAACTACTGGCTCATCTTTGCTGGGGAACGAAATCTGGGTGCTCAACCATGTTATTAAACTTTGCTCATGAGTTGCCTTTAGCTTTTGTTAGGGGAGTAAAACTTAGGGAGATTTGTGGTATGTTGGTTAGACTTGCCATGAGGAATATCTGGGTTCAAATCTGGATTCAGCACTTTACTAGCCATGTGGCTTGAGGGAAATCTCTTCTCTTGGATCTTCTGCTTCATCATCTATAAAGTGTACTTGATGGGACCCTAAGACCCATTCTCATTCTAAAGCTATATTCCTGTGATCCTTCTAAAACTTCATCTAGTTTCAAACCTTATGTCCAAAAAAAATAGCTCTATATTGTTATTCTTGAGGAAAAGTTTTCCACTAATGTCATTTATTTTCCCAAAATCCATTGCAATATATATTTATTTAAAATGTTACACACAGGAATCATACCTCTTTCCTATAGGTGAAGAGAATGCAAAATAGGTATGGAACAGTAAGTACATTATGAGCTATATATTTTTAGACAAGACCATTATATTGATTTGTTTTGTTTGACTAATTTGTTACAAGGGAGAGCTCTATTGGGGATCAGAAGGGCTGGAGAAATAATGATGATGCTTAAAAAAAGAACTCAGTATCTATAAAATATTTCTTTATACTAAATTTAACAAACCAAAAAAAAACCCCCTTCCATATATAAAGGAGAATAGAAGATTATATGTAAAACCATGAATCTCTGTTATGTACAGCTTGATTTGTTTTAAAGTACATAATAAATTTAGCATGTTACTTTCAAAGCTGTCCTGCTTGTCCGTGCACAACATTTTAGAAAAAAAAGCAATCAAATAAAGGTTACCACACTGAGAAAGGATCCATACCCTTAACTTTATATAAAACACTACAAAATTCCTTTTTTCTTAAAGACTTGATTGTAGAAATAGTCTTTTCCACAGATGCTTTCCATATTTTTCCATGGTTTTGACCTGTGGATAGATTTGTTGATAAAGGCACTTACCAATCCAGCCAAATTCAAAGCATCTATTTTCATGAAATTCAGCAAATACGAGGATCCTGAGTGGAATTAATACGGGAAAAATAATGAGTAGGATTTACATTTACTTGGAGCGATATAAGAAACAACAAATCAATCCGTACTAAGTTCATTTAACTACATTTTTTAAAACATCTCCTCACACTGGAATTGTGTAGCATACAAAACAATTTATATTTTATCTGTACCATCTAATTAATTAAATGGCCCCGGAGTACCAGCCTCGCAAATCTCGTTAATGGCTGAATACTGAAATAAAGGCTGCTCACCCCGACTAGAATAATATTTGCATATCCCCACCTGTGATGGGTAATAAGTACCTGCCACAAATCAGAATTATGAATTTTGTACGCCTAACAAAACCGCAGGGGAAATTATACCTCAGACATTCCATAATAATTGCAGCTAAGCTGTTTAGCGCCATCCACTTATTCTGCCTGAAGTGTTTAAAGCAGCAACAGTTGTAAATGAATTCAGGCACACACACATTCTAGGGAATTTATTTTTTTTTAAAAAGTTTCTCTATCTTGCCATATGTAATTATCTTTATAGAAGTATTCAACTTCACATTACAGGCATTCTTATTCAAAATTGCCATTTGTTTTTTTTTTTAATGGAATTTTCTTCATTAAAAAAAGAGAAAAGACTTCGTGGGAACTAGACTAGCTAAAGAGTTGACCTTCATGTTAGAGAAATCTAAGTTCAAACCCAGTCTCTGACCCACATTGGCCAAGTGACCCTGGGGAACACACAACCTCTTTTTTGTTTTAGATAATTCTCTGAGAATATAAATCAGAAAAGAAAGTAACGATATCTATGGGTAAAAGAAATATTCTCATCTGGGAATTCCTTATACCAATGAAATTGCCGTTCTACTTCCTATCCTTATCTCCTAAAAAGGGTTTTCTGGTCTTGCAATCTGTAGAAATCACAGAATTTCAGTGTTGAAAATGATCTCAGCAGCATCCAATTAGCCCAGCCCACGCGCAAGGATTCCCTACTATAATATACTCAATGAGTGGTCATCCAGCTTCTGCCTGAAGACCTTGAAGGATTGGAAACCCACCACCTGCTGAGGCAACCTATTTTATTTCTGGACAGCCCTAACTGTTAGAAATTGATGGGATAATATACCTTAATTGAGGGTCACAGAAATATAGCATTAGACTATAGTTATGGGATCAGAGAAGCATAGATTTAGAGCTGGAGGCGGGCAAATGCTGATAAAGTTCGCCAAAACCACATATTTTTTTCAGTTTAATTTGCATTGTTAACATCTCTACCAGTTTCTTTTTTTAAAAAATTGTTTATTTTGTTTTTAATTTATGGAATAAAGTGAATATTTCAGAACACAGAATAATAAAAAAAGATGATTACAGATGAAACTGCAAATTGTGTTATATGCAACTTGTTTAACTATATAACAAAGCTATCATATAAATTTCTTTTTTTTTTCTCCCCCCCCCCCATTCTAGAGATGTCTGCCATTAGTAACAAATATGTCCGGGTATGTGTGGGTATAGTCATTCCATATGTATTTGTATTTATCAGTTCTTTCTCTGGATGCAGTTTAGTCAGAATAATCAACAAAACAATAAATCTAGTACTGATTTGAAGTGTTTTGTAACTCCCGAGGTATTAAAGTTCTTTCAGAAAATTAACAATCTCTTCTCGCTGATTCTAGTACATACTTGGCCAGAGAGGATCTCCTAGTATAAATGCTTTCTTTTTTTTCACATGAGAAAATGGAATCTCAGAGATGTTAAATGACTTATCCAGTATCACACACCTAATGAAAGACAAAATCAGGATTTGAACCCAGGTTTGGTTCTAAATCTAATTTGACCATCTACCCCTGAAAATACAGAGGATGACTAAATAATATGGTTACCAGCAAAACAGATCTGTGGAACAATATTATAAAGGAAACCACTTAAGAACTGGGCATTGGAGAAGCATGAATGATTGATGCCATTTTGTTAGATTATAAGAGTTTGGTAGATACCAAGACTACACCAGTTCAATTGTCCACTTACTCTCTAAAATTAACAACATTTCAAATCCTAAAATGTTTTAGAACTGAAAGGAATACAGAAATCATGTATCCCAACCCCGCCCCCCCGACATTTTCCTTTGGTTCAGAGATAACAAGAGAAATCCCCAAGATGACAAAATGAAATTTGAATATGAATTCAAGTCTTCAAAACCCCAAACTAGCGCTCTTTATACTTTGTCACATAATCAATTCTGCAGTAATACCTGTGTACTGGAATGGTCAGAGATTGAAGATTTCATTAAACTATTGAAGCTAATCAAATTACATTATAAATGGAGGTTAATTGAAATATGTTTTTAGCTGAGAGTTAAAATCAGCGAGACTGGGGAAAGGTTCATCTGGCTGCCAGGACTCGCCTCATGAAACTTTGATTAGATGCATACACCTGCTTTGGTTTATCTTTCAATCTTGTACTTTTGGTTGCCTTTGTACTACATTTAGAAATGGAGTACAAAAGCAACCAAAAGTTTTTAGTTTAACAAATAGAACATCAGTCAACAACAAAAATCTCATTATGTTAGAACAATGTTTTGAATTGAATGATAGATTTTTAAAATAAGGAGAATATGTACCTCAACAAAGGCATGAAAATCAACCTCACAAGTAATGTGATATGTTGGAAAGATGTGTAGTCAGAGATGTCAGTCATGAGTGAGCAAAGCTCCAGTTTTACAAATAAAATAAAAATACAATTCTACATAGATAATGTTGACTTGTGGGTTTCTAAATCAATATCTGGTTCACTGTGATGTGTTTTGATTTGAATTTGACACCAATTAGTCTCTAGGCAGCCATTTCAGAGGAAAATATGTTGGAGATTTAATGAACTATAACATAAACAGAAATTCCAGGAAGAAAAAGGTGATGGTCAACATGGGTCATAGCTAGAATTTGATATCTTGTTCTGGATACCATACTTTTTGAAACCATACCATACTTGATTAACTTAGAAGGTGCCCATTCACACAATGGTAACTGGGAGAATAAGAATATGGGAGAATATGCCCTATGCAGGTAGACTGGAGGATTCCAAGACATTTAGCATGAGACAGAGAAGATTTAACAGTGACTTGATAGATTTAAGTATTTGAAGGACTGTCACATGGAAGAAACATTAAAAGAACAGAAAAAATACAACTAGGAGCAGCACAGAAAGTCACAAAGTCAACTAGCATTTATTAAGCCCCTACTATGTATAGTGGATAGCACACTGGATTTGAAATTAGGAAGGCTGATCTATATGAGTTCAAATTCAGTCTCAGATTCTTACTAGGAAAGCTACATAAAATGAGTTAGAGCAGGAAACAGCAACTACTCTGGAATTTTTGCCAAGAAAATCCAAAATTGCATCACAGAGTCAGGTATGACTGAAACAATTGAACAACAGTCTCTATGCTAGGCTTTGGTGAGACAAAAAAGGCAAAAATATAATGAGAGAGAGAGAGAGAGAGAGAGAGAGAGAGAGAGAGAGAGAGAGAGAGAGAGAGAGAGAGAAAGAGAAGAGACAGAGTCATATTCAGAGACAGAAATAGATGTAAGGATTTTTTAAAACATAGCTGGAACTTCAATTCCCTACCAAAAAGATACAACAAACATCTATGGTAAAGTAAGAAGGGGATGCTAGAATCAACTCTAATCTTAGGAGAGTCAATTGCAAAATTTTAAATGTGAACCATTATTATATATCAAAAATTATCAAAAACTAGGATTTAATTGATTTAATTTACTGTTTTCTTGATTGTCTAGACTTAAGTGCTAATTCTGCAGGTTCAACTTAAAATTGTCTATGGGTACACTTTTTCTCTGGAGAGCCAAGTTGTTAGATATTTGCTAGTGCATCCCAGGTTTGCTCTATAAACATATCCTGAATACAGAATAAGGTTCAGGAAATTAATATATCAAGAGGTTTAGTAACTAGAGGCTACTACTACTAACTACTAACTTCTCTTCCTCCTCTCCTACTCCTCCTATTACTATCACCACCCCTGCCACTACCACCACGACTACTTTTACCACTACTTACTGTATGTATAAACCACTTTGAGATTTGCAAAGTGATTCATATGCACTATCTCATTTAAGCCCCTCAAATCTGCATAAAATTATTTAGAAAGTAAAGAATAGATATTCAATGAGTATTAGGGGGAGTTAAAAGAAGGTGATTTCCAAAATAGCAAGTTTGGGGTCAAAATAGGTCAAAATATGCCAAATATCAATACAATTAACCTAATTTTTACTGCCTACCATCAGGCCATAATTTGGTGAAGTATATCTGTTTATAGAACAAAAAAATTCTACTATTTGTAGTATTTAAGAGATCTTTCAGTCAAATTTTCAGGGTACTCTCTTACTAATGGTAGAGGATAAAGAAGGTCCTACTTCTTCCAAATCAAGGCATTCCATTCCAAAAACAATATATTATTCCAGGTATAAATATTCTCTTTGGTATATGATGTGGCAATTATATGTCTCCCTATTTTATATGTCATTTGATGTTAATTAACATCCAATGATTTAATTTAATTAGCATTTTAAATACCTTCTATGATTCAGGCTATGTGATCCATGTGATCAATGTTAGATATACAAAGACTGAAATAAAAACAGTGCCTGTCTTCAGGGAGCTTACTTATATTCTACTGGATGGTGTTGTATAGTTTTGGTATATGAAACAGTAAGGTCTCCAAAGAATTGAAATTGAGGATGATTCCAAGGAAAATGAAAAAAGTCAAGGTGGGTATATATAGACTATCTTACATTATACATAAGGAATAATGCAAGAGAAATAGCTCAAGGTCAGTCATTGAAGAAATCTATAACCAGAAAAAATAGGCTAGTCATGTATCAAGTGTGAGGGGTCACCAAATATTTCGTATATTCCATAGATGAGAAACATGAATAAATTCTGATCTTTAATGTTGGAGCAATCACCCACATGGGTAAGATAGTTCTATTACTATATTAGAAGTCTGAAGTATGTGAAACAGAAGAAATAAGTTTGGCTACCTCCTTGTATGTGTGGACTTCCCTGGGTGACAGGGTCTACCTGAATGTTAAGAATGAAGAAACTGAGGGGTGTGTGAGCGGAGCCAAGATGGTGGCAGGAAAAGAGCCTCTCTCAGGTGCTCTCTCTCCAAAATATTTCAAAATCCTTAAATTATGACTCTAACTAAATTTTGGAGAGACAAAACCCACAGAAAAATACAATGAGGCAATTCTCCAGCCCAAGGCAACCTGGAAAATAGTGTGAAGCTCTATTCCATGGGATTGGAGGAATGGCACCACTTGGGAGGGAAGGAACTTCAGCCTCCTGGGAACAGTCCCAGGGTACCTGGGAGCACTGGCTCTCAACATTAGAAGCAGTTTCCTGACCTGCACCCCAGGGAGCACCAATCACATCTTTGAAGATCAGTAGGGAGACCTCTGCCACAGCGAACACGAAGCCCAGGCCCTCAATGCAGCCAGCACTCAGCGCAGCCCAGATCCTAGGAAATGGAAGCAGGCCCATGGAACCATCTGGAAGGAGCCTCTAGGCAACTGCACCCTTGAGTGCTCAGCCCAGGGAAAGTAAGGGAATGGAGGGAGACTGCCGAGGTCTGTCCTTTGTCCCTGGAACAGGACTCTGGGACTCGGACCACATTCAGACCCTGGTCACAGTCTAGGCTTCCCCATAGAGCAGGGACACCCCCCCCCCAACAGCTTCCAGGGCAGAGGGGTGAGCTTGTGGTCATTCACGGAGCAGGAGAGCAATCAGAGCCTCAGATACTGAATTCCTTGTGGGAGGGTGTCCCAATAAATTTTAAAAGCTCAGGAAGCACCCCAAAACCAGGCTGGGGAAATGAGGAAACAGGAAAAAAAGAACCTGAGAATTGACAAATACTTTAGTCCCATGGAGGATCAAAATACTCAATCTGAAGATGAGAAAGTACAAGCTTCTGCCTCTAAAGACTCCAAGAAATATAGAAGTTGGGCTCAGGCTATGATAGAGCTCAAAAAAAAGATTTTGAAAACCAAGTAAGGGAGATGGAAGAAAAATTGGGAAGAGAAATGAGAGAGATGCAAGAAAAACATGAAAATAGGGGCATCTAGGTGGTGTACTGGATAAAGCACTGGCCCTAGATTCAGGAGTATCTGAGTTCAAATCCAGCCTCAGACACTTAATAATTACAGAGCTGTGTGGCCTTGGGCAAGCCACTTAACTCCATTTGCCTTGAAAAAACCTAAAAACAACCCCATGAAAATGAAGTCAGCAGCTTAGTTAAGGAGATCTAAAAAATGCTTAAGAAAATAGCATGTTAAAATCCACCTTAGGTCAAATCGATAAAGCAGTTCAAAAAATTATTGAGGAGAAGATTAAAAAGCAGAATTGGACAGATGGAAAAGGAAATAAGAAAGTTTTCTGGGGGAAACAAATCCTTCAGATATAGAATGAAGCTAAAGGAAGCTGACCACTTTGTGAGAAACACCAAAAGAATGAAAAATTAGAAGAAAATGTGAAATATCTCATTGAAAAAACAACTGATCTGTAAAACAGATTCAAGAAAGATAATTTAAAAATTATTGAGGGACGTGAAAGTCATGATCAGGGAAAGAGCCTTGACCTCATTTTTAAAGAATTTCTACAGGAAAATTGCCCTGATATCCTAGGAGCAGAGAGCAAAATAGAAACTGAGAAAATCCACCAATCTCCCCTGGAAAGAGATCCCAAAAAAAACAACCCCCAGGAATAATGTAGCAAAGTTCCAGAACACCAAAGTCAACGAGAACATGTTACAAGCAGCCAGAAGGACACAATTTATATATCATGGAGCTGCAGTCATTATCACATAGGACTTAGCAGCAACTACATTAAGGGCTCGTAGGACTTGTAATATAATATTCTAGAAGGCAAAATCGCTTGGAATGCAACCAAGAATCAACTACCCAGAAAAACTGAGCATGCTCTTCCATGGGAAAAGATGAACTTTGAATGAAACAGGAATTTCAAATATTCCTGTTGAAATGACTAGAATTGAACAGAAAGTCTGACCTTCAAGTTCTGGACTCAGGAGAAACATAGAGAGTGGAGGAGAAGGGTAAATTATGAGGGATTTAATGATGATGAACTGCATATATTCCTGCATGGAAAGATGATACTGATAATACTCCTATGAATCTTCTCATTTAATAGAGTAGGTAGAAGGAACTTTTATAGATGAGGCACAGGAGAAAGTGGAATTTGAATATATAATATGTTGTAAAAATGAAGTCAATGGTTAAAAGGGAAATGTACTGGGAGTAAGAGAAAGGAGAGGTAGAATAGGCTAAGATATTTCATATAAAAGATATTTCATGTACCTATTGCAATGGTATTGAAGGAGAGATGGTGAGGGGAAATGAGGGAGCCTTCATTCTCATTGGAACTGGCTCAGAGAGGATACAGCATACACACACAATAGGGTATGGACATCCAGAAGAAAAAGGAGAGAAGGGGACAGGGGGTGGGGAGGGGGGATGTGGGTGATAGAGGAGAGGGTAGATCATTGGAGAGGATAGTCAGATATAACACATTTTCTTTTTTTTTAAACTTTTTGCAAGGTGCTAGGATTGGGTGGTCTGTCTAGGACCACAGGGCCTGGTGGTTGCTAGTTTTCTGGGGTGGGATATGGGCTTGGATCCTCTTGACCCCAGGCCTGGTGCTCTGTCGGCTGCACCACTTGGCTGCCCCACAGCTCATTTTTGAAAGGGGACAGAGTGAAAGGGGAAAGAAAATATAATAGATGGTAGTGGGGAAGAATGGATGGAGAGAATTACAATCAGCAACAACAACTGTGGAAAAATATGGAAGTAACTACTATGATGGACTTATGATAAATAAAATGATCCCCCAAGACAGAGCTGATGGTATCAGAACACAGACTGAAACACACACACACACACAAAGATAAAATAAAATATTTTCAAAAAAAATGAAGGAACCAACATGTTCATGTATATTTTGCTTCTTTTGTTGTGTTCAATCATTTCAGTTGTATCTGATCCTTAATGACCCCATTTCAGAATTTTCTTAATATGGATACTGGAGAGGTTTGCCATTTTCTTCTCCATCTCATTTTACAGATGAAGAAACTGAGGCAAACAGAGTGAAGTGACTAGTCCAGGGTCACACAACTAGTAAACAACTAAGGCTGCCTTTGAACTCAGGTCTTCCTGACTCCATGCCCAGTACTCCATCAACTGTTCCAGGTAGTTTCCCTTCTCCTTCTTCTACCACCATCTTAATCTGAAATTAACTTTGGTATATCTGTTTGCCCAAAGAGGTATCTTCACAAGTTGAACCTTACTTACCTTTCCAATCATTATGTGCTTTAATTCCCCCCACAAACTCTTCAATCCATCCATACTGGTTTACTAGCTGTCCATAACTCACTTTCTCTTACTTTCACAGCTTTTGTCTAGATGGATTTTATGCTTGGTCTGCTCTCCCTCCTTTCAGATTGACTTTTCCTTCCCTTAAGTCTCAGCCCAGGTTCTACCTTCTACTGGCTTTTCCATACCCTCCCTTCCCTCTAATCTGTATATATATATATAATATATATATATATATTATATATATATGTATATATATAATATACATATTATATATATATTATAATAAACATATTCTTGTATATTCTTAGCTATTTTCATATTTGTCTCTCCTATTGAAATGTGATTTCATTGAAAGTAGAAGCTATTTTTCCATTTTTTTTGTTTTTTTCTTTATTTGTAGCCCCAAGAGTTAGCATACAGGAAGCATTCAATAAATGCTTGGTTAGCAGTGACCGATAGCAAACATTTTACCAAAAGCAAACCTGTCCTTTTTTTTTTTCTTGCCTGCTAGCTTAGACTGCAAGTCTAGAATCCTTTCCTGTGTTTGAGGAAAAGACTTAAAAAAATAATGAAGATTTATATATTTTCGAAAGGGTGGGCAGGGTGCAATGAGCCACCAGTAGGTGATTAAGGCAGGTTGTTCAAGGCTTCCTAGGATGACAGGAGTAGGCTGTGGGTTTTAGGAAGAGAGCTTATAGCCTATTACCATGATGAAGTGAAGTTTAAAATTACATTTTATATTTGTAAAGGACTAACAGCTAAGGTCCCTATGGATTGTCAAATACTACATAAAGTGCTATAAAAACCAAGCCATAATCTCTCACTAACTTACACATTAGCCTCAGGCAGTAAAGATGGTTTTTATTGGAACCAGATTTTGTGAGGAGAAGGGGAAAAAAAAGTTATGCACAGTTGATCCTGGGCTCTTCATACATTTTGCTTCTTTCCAGTATTAACACAGCATATTCGGAGAGATTAAGGAAACTTGTCTCCCAGCTCTTCTCATGTACTTGAAAGGAAGCAAAGTAAAGACGGATTTGTTCGGAAGAAAGGTCTTAATTCCTTCTCTGAAAAGTGTCCCTATTTCATCCCAATTACTACTGAGGAAGGAAACCAGAAAAAAGAAGAAAAGATTCTAAAGTTAGCAACTTGTAGTGAGGCCACCTTAATGGTCTTGATGGTTTTTCTTTTCATCTACAGCCTCCTTGTGCCTTTTAGAATATGTATTATGTAAGCAGACCCTACTAGTGACTGCTTTTGAGACTGGAGTAAGTTGATTTAAAAAAAAAGATTGAAAAATCATTTTCCAAACCAAGAATAAATATCTTTGGCAAAGCAGTGTAAGATGATAGAATTTCTGTCTTTAGCCAATCATTCAGTCAATTAGCATTTATTAATTAGTTAGGTGGCACAGTTGCTAGAGCACCAGGCTTGGAGTCAGGAGGACCTGAGTTTAAATCTGATCTCAGACCCTTACTAGCTGTGTGACCTTAGACAAGTCACTTAACCCTGATTGCCGCACATTCAGGACCATCTCCAGTCATCCTGATACATAACTGTCCACTGGACCTGGATGACTCTGGAGGAGAAAGTGAGGCTGGTGACTTAGCACAGCACCCTCACTCAAATACAGTTTACTTGCCTATCAAAGCATCATTTCCCTGATGTCATGGGCTCCTTCAAGAATGAAGGACAATCATCATCATCATATCATCATCATCATTGTTATTAATAATGTTTGTCCTTCATTTTCTTTCTGTGTCATTTCTTTTTTTATTTAATATTTATTTGCATTTTGTACAAATGTTTTTTATTAATAAAATATTCTTAAGAGTAAACAAAATACCCCCCCATAAATATAGACTTGCTTGAGCAATAAAGTAAAGGGGAGAGAAAAAAATTAAAATAAAAAAATAATAGTAATAATTGTAGGTACTGCCAGGTGGTACAATGGACAGAGCACCAGCCCTGAAGCCATTAGCACCAGAGCCCATATCCAGCCCTGCATACCCAACAATTACCCTGCTGTGTGACATGTAAGCCACCTCAACCCCACTGCCCTGGAAAAACCAAAAGAAAAAAACAGAAAAAAAGACCCAAAATAAAATAAAATAAAATACTAATAATAGTAGGGGTGGCTGGGTGGCAGACAGAGCATTGGCCCTTGAGCCAGGAGCACCCGGGTCCAAATCCAGACTCAGACACCCAGTGATCACCCTGCTATGCTGCCCCAGGCAGGCCACCAGCCCCATTTGCCCTGCACCCCCCCAAATAATAATAATAATAATAATAATAATAATAAATGTGCTTCAGTCTTTGTAGCAACACCAACAAATCTGTTGTGGGTGGATCACATTCTTTATAATAAGTCCATCACAAAAGTTACTTCCATATTTTTCCAACATTGCCATTGCTGATCGCAACACCCTCCTTTTGTATTTCTCCACTACTATGTACTATATTTTCTCTCTCCTTCCACTCTGACTCTGCTGTAGGGTAGCTGAGTGGCGCAGCAGACAGATCCCCAGCTCTGGGGCCAAGAGGCCCCAAGCCCCTATACCACTCCTTAGGCCCAACATCTACCTGGCCCTATGGTCTTGGACAGGCCTTCCAATCCCAGCCCCTTGGAAGAAGTAAAAAAGAAAATGCATTATATCTGACTACTCTCCCTCCATGGTCCATCCTCTCCTCCTTCATTCACATCCCCACCCCTTCCTCCTGTTCCCCCCTTCTTACTCCAGATGCCTATACCCCATTGAGTATATATGCTGTTTCCTCTCCTAGCCACCCCTGATAAGAGCGAAGATTCCCTCATTCCCCCTTGCCTTCCCCCCTTCCATATCATTGCAATAACTCATTGTAATAAAGAAAAATCTTATTATATGAAATATCTTGGCCTGTTCCCCCTCTCCTTTTTCTTTCTCCCATTACATTTCCCTTTTTTCTATTGACTCCATTTTTACACCATATTTTATCTTCAAATTCAGCTTTCTCCTGTGCTTCAACTATAAAAGCTCCCTTTACCTTACCTGCTCTATTAACTGAGAAGGTTCATATGAGTATTATTAGTGTCATTTTTCTATGCAGGAATACATGCAGTTCATCATCATCAACTCCCTCATATTTTCCCCTTCTCCTCCAATCTCTATGCTTCACCCAAGTCCTGTATCTGAAGATCAAACCTTCTGTTCAGCTCTGGCCATTCCAACAGGAACATTTGAAATTCCCCTGGTTCATTCAAAGTCCATTTTTTCCCTGGAAGAGGACATTTAGCCTTGCTGGGTAGTTGATTCTTGGCTGCATTCTAAGCTCTTTTGCCTTCCAGTATATTATATTCCAAGCCTTACGAGCTTCCAATGTAGTTGCTGCTAAGTCCTGTGTGATCCTGACTGCAGCTCCATGATATTTAAACTGTGTCCTTCTGGCTGCTTGTAATATTTTCTCTTTGACTTGGGAGTTCTGGAATTTGGCTATAATATTCCTAGGGGTTGTTTTTTTGGGATCTCTTTCTCGTGGGGATCGATGGATTCTCTCCATTTCTATTTTGCCCTCTGCTTCTAGAATATCAGGGCAATTTTCCTGTAGTAATTCTTTGAAAATGATGTCAAGGCTCTTTTCCTGATCATGACTTTCAGGTATTCCAATAATTTTTAAATTATCTTCCCTAAGTCTGTTTTCCATATCAGTTGTTTTTGCAATGAGATATTTCACATTTTTTTAGTTTTGAAGTATTGATTCCTGATTTCTGGTAAATTCATCAATCTCCCTAAGTTCTATTCTTTGTCTGAAGGATTTGTTCTCCTCCAAGAGCTTTCTTATCTCTTTTTTCCATCTGGTCAATTTTGTTTTTTAAAGCATTCTTCTCCTCACTAACTTTTTGAACTGTTTTATCCATTTGACCTAAGCTGGGTTTTAGCATGCTATTTTCTTCAGCATTTTTTTGGATTTCCTTGACTAGGCTGCTGACTTCATTTTCATGTTTTTCCTGCATCTTTCTCATTTCTTTTCCCAGTTTTTTTGTAACTCCCTCATTTGATTTTCAAAGTCTTTTTTGAGCTCTGTCATAGCCTGAGACCAATTTCTGTTTTTTCTTGGAGTCTTTAGATGCAGGAGCTTGTGCTTCCTCATCTTCAGACTGAGTATTTTGATCCTTCTTGGGCTCATATGCAAAATATTTCTCAATGGTGTTCCTCTTATTTCTCTGCTCATTTTCCCAGCCTAAGCCTGTTTCGGGGGTGCTTCCTGAGCTTTTGGGACACTCCCACAAGGGTCTCAGTGTGTGAAGCTCTGTCCTCCCTCCTGGTCTGTGAATGACTATATGCACCCCACTCTGCCACAGGGCTGAGGTGGGGGGGCTGCTGTTCTTTGGGGGTGTCTAGACTGTGATCAGGATCTGAATGTGGTCTGAACCCCAGAGTCCTATTCCAGGGGCAGAGGACAGAGCTGGGCAGTCTCTCTCTTCACTCCCCTCCCTAGGTTCAATGGGCTCATGCCCTGGAGGCTCCGGCTTACTGGCTCTGCCTGCTTCTGTTCCTGGATCTGGGCTGCAGTGGCCATGCTGCTAGCTGTGTGCCCTGAGGCCTGGGCTCCACGTGCTCGCTCTGGCAGAATTCCCCCACTGTTCCCCCAATTTGTACCCATTCCTACCCGGGTGCAGCTCAGGAAACTCCCCCGCTGCTGGGAGCCGCAGCTCCCAGCACCCTGGGGCTGCCTCCGGGAGGCTGAAGTTCTTTGGCTCTGGTGGGCCACCCCTCTGGTGGGCCGCCCTTCCAACCCCAGGGAGCAGAGCTTTTCTGTTCTTTTCCAGGTTACCTTGAGTAGGAGAACTTCCTCACTGGATCCCTCTGTGGATTCTGTCTCCTGAAAATTTAGTTAGAGCCCTTAGCTTATGAGTTTTATGAGAGAGCACCTAAGACACAATTGGTTCTTGTCGCTATCTTGGCTTCACCCCACCTACCTGTGTCTGTCCTTCATTTTTGAAGAAGACAACAATGTCAGGGAGATGATGCCATGACAAGTACACGAGTTGGATTTGAGTGAGAGGGGCTGTGCTATGTCACCAGCCTCTCTAGCTCCTCCAAAATACCTCATTAAGGATCTATTATGGTAGGCCCTATGCTGAGTTCTGGGAATGCAAAGAATGAAAAAAAATCTTCCTCTCTAGAAGTTCACAGTTTAATGGATGTGAAAACATGTAAACAATTATGTACTGTTCAAATAAGATTGATACAAGACAAATTGGAGAAAGTCTCAGACAGAAGGCATTGAGTCTAAGGAGACCTGGGAATGTCTTCTTGTGGGACTGTAGCTGATAGTTGCAGGAAAAAAAGGAAGCCAAGAAACAGAGATGAGAAGAGAGAGCATTCTAGGCAAGAGAAACAGATAGTGAAAACATCTGGTGTTTAGAGATGGAGTGTCTTAAAGCATGGAAAGGAGGCCAATACACTGTATTGAAGAATATGTGATGAAGAGTGATGTGTAAAATGGGAAAGGGAAAAATTATGAAGGATTTTAAAAACTAGAGGATTTTATATTTGATTATGAAAATGTTAGAATGTGACTGAAAGTTATTGAATAGGAGGATAATGTGAGCAAACCTATACTTTAGGATAAATCATTTTGATACTGAATGGGGAGAGGTAGGAAAACTAAATAGAAGGCTATGGCAATAGTCCAGGGCTGAGGTGAGGAGGGCCTGTATCAGGGGGTTGTGGCAGTGTCAGAGGAGAGAGGAGAGCTTATATATGAAATGTTAAAAAGATAAAACAGAGAACTCAACAAGACATTGCATGCAGAGGATTAAAGAGAGTGATCAGTCAAGGAGGACATTTAGGTTTCAAGCCTGGGCAACTGAGAGGATTGTGGTGCCCTCAATGGTAATAGGAAGATAGGAAGAGTGGAAGAATTTGGGCGGGTGATGGGGGTATAAAAACAAAATATCTTGTTTGGGGAATACCAAATTGAAGATATAAACAGGACATGTCTAGGTGTATGTGTGTCTCTGTGTGTGTGTACGTGTGTATGTGAGAAAGAGAGAGAGAGAGACAGAGACAGAAACAGAGAGAGAGAGACAGAGAGACAGGTTAAAAAAAGAGAGACGAGAACTATGAAAGATGGGCAGTACCCAAGGCAAGCAGTGATTTCTACTCTACAGGATTATAGTGAAGGGGGATAATTGGACAGCACAGCTTCTATCACCAGAAAAGTGAGTTTAAACTGCTATGTCCTTTTCATACTGTATTGAGGAAGCAGAGATAATGGAATAGAGAGTTGACTAGCTGTTTTCCTTGAGGATATGAAAGATAGCCATCTGTACAGGTAACATTTCCTTTTGTTACTTATTTAATTCCTTGTCATTATTTTATATTTATGGTAGAATGAATGAATGAATGAATTAATGAATTAATGAAAAATTATTTACTGAGCAATTTTCATGTGCTAGATACTATGCTAAATACTAAATATAAAAATATGAAGGTGAGACAGACTGTATCTTTAAGAAACTTGTATTCTAATTAAACAGCACACATATATGAAAATGGTATCTAAGGAAGACACTGCAGAGTAACAGAACGATAATATTATCTATAGAACAATCAATTGTCATGTCCTTCAAAGGAAAACATGGTAGCAGGATGATATGAGTTTGATTATTGAACTCAGGGATAAAAAAGAGAAAGGAAAGGGGAAAGTATTTGGTGGCAAGATAGTTGAGGTGGACAGTTGGTTTAGACTGATATGGGGCCAATGGATGAATTGACTTCATATTCACCAAGCATCTTGGCCCAAAGGGAATTCTAAAACCAAGTGAATTAACTGTTTCAGGGACTGAGGGGATTTTCAGTACAGAGGTACTGGTCCAGGTCAAAAGAAGCAAGAGCAGCAGGAGAAGTGGTAGAAAGACTAGGATATCAAATCCAGCCTCAGAAACTTGACTCTTACTAGCTGTGTGTCCTTGGGCAAGTCACTTATCCCCGATTGTCTCACACCTCAGGCCATCTCCAGCTGTCCTAATTCATATCTAGCCATTAGACCCAGTTGACTCTGGAGGAGAGAGTGATTTAGCACAGCCCGCCCCCCCCCACTCAAATTCAATTCACGTTTGTCATGGCATCACCTCCCTTCGAGAATGAAGAACAAACATTATTGTTAGATGAGATGTAAAGTATCACCTGGTCCAGTTTTCTTGGGCTGGTTATTTAGAGTGGGCTAATTGTCTCCACTCAGCAGTCAGACAACTTATCCCAAGAGCCGGAAATCTAAGCTATTCCATAAATGTTTGATTCATATGTGTCATATGGTTTGATCTGATTAAAAAGAAAGAAATAAGAGATAGGGGCTCTGAGAGATTAAGGAAACTTGTTTCCCAGCTTTCTCATTTACTTGAAAAGAAGCAAAGTAAAGAAGGATTTGCTCTTGATTCCTTCTCTAAATACTGCCCCTATTTCATCCCAATTTCTACTGAGGAAGGAAAACTGAAAAAAAGAGGAGATTCCAAAATTAACAACTTGTAGTGAGACCATCTTAGTATCTATACTTTTTCTTTTCATCCACAACCTCCTTGTGCCTTGTAAGCAGGTCCTACTAGTGGTGCTTTTGAGATTGCAATAATAAATTGCCTTAAAAAAGATTTAAAAATCAGATTCCAAAACAAGAAGTAAAAATATTCTTGAAACAAAAAACACTTCACTCCTGGGGATATCTAGGCTTTATGGAGTCAAGTTGAAGGAGCTATAAATAAGAACCTCTAAGTGAAGTTGAAGGAGCTATAAATAAGAACCTCTAAGTCAACTGTTTTAATGTATATAGAAAGGTTTTACAAAGATGTACTAAAGGAAGGATGAATTGTGTTCCTAAGATAAAAAGTTTTGAGAAGGGAGACAGATCATGTCAAAAGAAAAGGCTCAGGGGCAGGTAGTGGGTGAAATAGATAGAGCACTGGCCCTGGAATCAGGAGGACCCGAGTTCAAATCCAACCTCAGACACTTAATAATTACCTAGCTGTGTGGCCTTGGGCAAGTCACTTAACCCCATTTCCTTGCAAAAAAAAAAATGAAAAGACTCAACAGAGCTAACAAAAGCAACTTTGCAATCTATGTTTACCTCTATTTATCCTAGGGAGTACAGAATTAGGTATAGGTGGAAAGAGGCTACAGAATTCCAGATTTAGTTGTTCATTGAAATCTCTCAGTTAATCAATTAGTTCACACTATATGCCAGATTGAATTCTGAGCCGAATTCTCAGGACACAAAATACTCAAACATGAAGGAGACAGTTCTCACTTTTGAGATGTTTACGTTCTATGTATACTTATCAGAAAAGAATTATTGAATGATAAATGTTGGATTCTACCTGTCCTTTAAGGTCCACCTCAAGTTGCATCTCTCCTGGGAAATATTCTGTAATTTTCAATGAATTATAAATTTTGGCAACAGTAAGGACCATAGATATAACCCTTTCCAATCCCCAATTTTTCATATATGGAAATTGAGTCACAGAAATACTGAGTGACCTAAAGTACCAAAGCTTAGTGGTCCTATCTACCTTTAGGCAAGGTAAACTGTGAAGGAAAAATCCAAGATTCTGCTAGAATAACTGGAAGACTACTTACTTTCCAAGGGAACCTAAGGCTAAGAATCTTAGGTCTCCTAGTCTTTAAACTGATTGTCTTTCCATTATACCCGTAAAATGATGAAAAGGTAGAAATTTAGAGGGTGCCAGGTATCTAGGACTCTGGAAAGTATTGATAGAAGTTTTCATTTTCTTTTTTTTTTAAAGCATGAAACTTAGTTGGAGAAACTCAAGTTCGAGTTTAAGAGATGAACCTAAAATGGAGGAAGAAAATAAAAAAAAATACTTAAACTAAGTGGACTAAGTAGGACTGATTCTTGCTTCTGAACACAACAGAAAGGACAAAATTCAATGTCTCTTTCTTTTTCTTTTTTTCTTCCTTCCTTTCTTTCTCTCTTTTTCTTTCTTTCTTTTCTACTATCTCTCCTACCTGTCTGCTTTTTTGCAAATTGGATAAGTATACAATTTTGGCCTTTATCCATGTCACTGAGAAAAATATGGAACAGCAGTGGGTCAAGGACTGATCCTTGGGGTCTACCATTAGGCAGTCACCTTCTCATGACCATTTATCCAGAATACACAGATTAAGAGTTTTTAAATACCTCAGTAGCCATTGTCCAACCTTTACAGGGAAGCACTTTCACCTTTAAAAATACACAAGTGTTCATCTATCTTCTGCTTGAAGATTTTTCAACCAAAGGAAACCCACTAGCTCTCACGGTATCTCATTCCAGTTGTTTGCAACTCAAATTGCCTTTTTGTGAGTTCTACACATTGCTGTCCATTCTTCTTTCAAGGGCCAAACAAAAACTATATCATCACAATTACTCATTCAAACAGTTTCAAGTGCACGTAACAGTATTATCATCTGGCCCACAGCTTTCTACTATGTCCACATGGATAGCATGAAAGTTATTATACCTATATTAATCTCAATTGCTCACAGAAGAGTAAGTGAACCTAGTACTTATACTATCATTAGCATGTACCCCCAGGGAAATCAGGGCCAGAGGTGAATGATATTTTTTTCTGACAATTCCAAACTTTATTTGAAACTGTGTTTTAAGTTTAAAGTTACTAAATAAATCACAATTAAATAAAGAAAAAGTACAGTAAGTCATGAATCTAGGGAGGATCTAATCTCTTCCTGAGCAGAAATAAGAATTATCTATCCTATAAGGCAGTGGGTCAAAAAATAATTTATATATTTTCACAGATAAAAATAAGCTAATTTAGTGCCTATAGAAGCTATGTATTGATGGAGGGGGAAGGCAGGCAGTTGGAGATCTCTCACACATTTGGGCTGCAACAGTCTCAAATTCTTACAGGGTCTGAGGGTCTCCAACCAAATCTTCAGTGTGAGTAATGGCTAATATTTGCTCACATAAATGCTGTCTCTGCTTCCATTTTCTTCATTTGAAAAATTCAGTGCCTGCAAATAAATGGTCAGCCTACAGGCAAATCTACTTTCACAAAATCTTCTTCCTCAGATGTTTAACTTAAATGATCAGAACTTACACCAGAGATCATTTGTAAGAATATTTATGCTGTAGACATACTATTTTTTATCAATGCACCAGAAACAAAATATATATCCATTAACTGGGGAATAAATAAATTAATTGGGAAATTTTATTTATTTCTTTTTTTTGTGGTTTTTTTTTAGTTTTTTGCAAGGCAAATAGGGTTAAGTGGCTTGCCCAAGGCCACACAGCTAGGTAATTATTAAGTGTCTGAGGCCGGATTTGAACCCAGGTACTCTTGACTCCAAGGCCCGTGCTTTATCCACTGCGCTACCTAGCCCCCCCAAAGGCCATGTAGCTGTCCCTGTGCCACCTAGCTGCCCCAGGGAAATTTTAATATAATGAAATATCATTACATTATAAGAAATAAAGAAAAGAACAGAATCAGAGAAATACAGAGAGATTTTTGTAAACTGATTTGGAGTGAAATTGAAAAAATCAGAACAATTTTTATGATTATCACAATTACTAAGAAAGGCTATTGAAAGACTGGGAATATTGAGTAAAGAAATGACCTATTATAACCTCAATATAATGATGAAGCATATCTTCCACCCTTTAGTAGAGATATGATAGACTAAAGAGACAGAATGAGATATGCATGGATAATATATTGATTTATGATTTTTGATTAATTATATTTATTATAAGGAAAAGGGTGAGAAGAGTTTATAGGCAATGATGAATATAAAAAAATCAGCACAATCAAACATTTAAAAAGTTACGCAGAGAGAAAAGTGGGGTAGTAAAATAGAAATCAAAATACAACAATTTATTACTGATAGACTATCTATCTATCTACCTATCTATCTATACATCTATCATTCTAGCTAGCTAGTTATCTTGCTATGTTACTATCTCTCCATCTATCTATCTTACTTGCTATCTATTCTGAAGGGGAAATGAGATACTATTTGTAAATATTTCACAAATCTTAAAATGTTATATAAATGCTAGCTATTTTGTCTTATAATGTGTGTGTAGATAATAATAGCTAACATTTATACATATTTTTAATTTCAAAAATTCCAACCTGGAATGTCACCAGGAAATGAAGTAAAACTCATCAACTTATGGTTTACACTCTCTTTCCACTTTAGAAAATTACCTATACTTGCCTCCTTATTCTATGGTTCTAGCTTTTATCTTCCTTAAATCTATCTTTTAAAAAAAAAACTAAGTTATTTGATGTGTCTGTCCACACAGCCTCTTTGGACAACACTTCCTTTTCTTCATCAGAAGAACAGGCAAGATTTTTGTTTCGTTTTTAGAATTTTATTCTTAGAGCTTCCCATTCCTTTTGAACAAACTTTGCTTATAGAATTCTAGGCCTCAGGATTTTCCCTAATCTTTCACTGAGCCATTTGAAGTACTTTCTTCCAAAATCCAAGGTGCATGTAAGATGATGTCTAGTTTTTCTCTTCCTTACAATAAACTTAGGTGAAGTGATTATGTCCTTCCAAAGCTTGTTTCATTCTTACTGCAGCAAGTGATCCATCTTTGTTAACCATAAACAGATGCAGAATAGTAGTTTCTTTTGTCATTCCCTCAACCTTTTGAAGATAGAAATGATATCTTGTGCAACTCAAAAATTTATTGGTTATCCTGCTTTTTGACAGAGTAAAATTCTGGCTGATGTCTCTATATATGAAGTCGCCAATACCTAAGTCAAATCTTTGTGCTATTATTGTGATCTGTTTTTCAAATTCTTCAGAGTTGAGCATGTGTAGGGCAGGTGATTTTTTATTGAAAAATATTTAGACCTGAAATCTGATCAATCAAAACATATATATGTGTTTTAAATTTACATATATATATATATATATATATATATACAAATCATGAAAATAAGCAAATATATATATATATATATATATATATGTATATATATATGTTTGGACCTATATGTTGATTGCATTACTATAAAGATGTGGCCTGCTGCAGAACATTATTTGCAAAAGCTAGTCTCTTCCATATTAATGGCATCTTTGATATCTTTCTATCATCTATCTATCTATCTATCTATCTATCTATCTATCTATCTATCTACAGAGAGAGAGAGAGAGAGAGAGAGAGAGAGAGAGAGAGAGAGAGAGATTCAGTCTGAACAATTTCATAAAAATGGGAAAAATAGCTTATGATGAAGCAGGCCAGAGGATATGATATGTGTATTACTTACTTGTGATGGTTTATCTCTCTTCATGATTTCTCAGACTTCCACTCACAGATATTGCCTTAACAAATCTGGTGTAACTGAGATCTCCACATTCACAGTGTGGCTGAAGTGAAGGCTACACTGCAGCATATTAATTTTGTAACCTCTTTTATCTTAACTGTTTTAATGGGATGTTAAATCCTATGCTCTGACATTCCTGCAGTAAAATTGGCAAAACAAACCCTTAATTGAGATGCTCCAATGAAACATTTGGTAATGCTTAGAGCTATAATAGGTAATGAGGTGGTCAAGTAGATAGAATCCTAGGTTTGGTGTCTGGAAGTCCTGAGTTCAAATCTTGCCTCAGAAACTTATTAGCTATGTGAGTCTGGACAAGTCATTTATCCTCTGACCGCCTCTGTTTCCTCACAGTAAAATGAGATTAATAATAGCTTCTCTCAGAGTTTTTAAGAGGATCAGATGAAATGAGTCCCTTAATCTCTGGCTACCTTTGTTTCCTCAACAGTAAAATGAATAGTATCTACCTCTCAGAGTTTTGTGAGGATCAAATGAAATATTTTTAAAGTGCTTAGCAAACCTAGTACATAGTAGCAGCTTAATAGATGCATGCTCTCATATAAACATCATGGCTGATACAGAGAGAAGATAGAAATATATGGCTATCTTATCCAGATGATGCTGAAATGTAGACAAAAAAATAACAGGACTGAGCTATTGTGTCATGAGAGGGCTAATTAGGTTAATACTATGTTCTTTTCTGAACCATTCTACTTAGGTGCATTTGCCCAACTCCTTACACCATTTCTGCCTACATAATGGTGCAGTTGTAATGGTAAGTTGTTTAGGTCTTTTTGTATGAAGAACAGCATGCTATAAAACTTGGTCGATAATAGTCTTAAACTTTTGCTAAAAGTTGACACTCCTTCCTCTACATCCATGTCATTCACAGTCCATTGTTGTTTTCACTGTGGTCATGTTCAAAATGGGAGTTGTTGGAACTTAGAGCTTACTGAATTTAAAACAAACAAACAAACATGTTTCTGTTAAGAGATTAGGGACTGTGCCTGTAAATTCATTGCTATTGGGTAAATGAATAAATACCCTCTGCCAATGCAAATAGCATCTTCTAGTCTTTGAGAGCTGACAAGAGCACTGGGAGTTTATGTAACTAACTTGAATCAAAATCACTCAGTCACTATTTTTCATAAGTGGACTTGAACACAGATCATCTTGGCATTAAGGCCAGTTCTTTATCTACTATGGCATATTGACTCTTGGCAAGTATTTTATTTTTAAGTGACTTTTAAAGAATTAGTAAGTGTTAGTATTTTCAGTGGCTCAAATCCAACCCTTTACTGAGGGCCTGAATGCTATATAATATTCTTAAGGATGAATACAAATAGAATAGAACCTAAGGTTTAGTAGCTAGGTATTGATGATTTCTGACTATTTTTCTATTTTATTTTCTATTTCTGACAATTTTTTTCAGTGCTTTAACAAATTTTTTATTATTTTTTTTTCTTCCCTGAAGTTATTTACAATATGAACCCTTAACACTTTCAGAAGTGAATCTTTTTGTGTGCCATAGAAATTTCTACTTACTTTCCCATCTTTTTTAGTTGCTTTGTCTTTATAAGTAAGAAACTGATGGCTACCTTTCTCATTTTTAGCTAAAGTTCCCCCATGTTGCAACAAATGATCTTATTTACTGATGCCCACTTTCTCCCAGCAAATCATCATCTTTCCCTGGAGCCCTTTCTAGGGTCCCCAGAGATAAGGCCTAATATTGTTTTCTACAACATTACCACTCCCAAAACTTACTCCACTGATCTATGTGTCTGGGAAATGTATTTTCTGACTCCCTGAAAATGGGATCTAATTCAGTAGCTTGGGGGGGGGGCAGGAAGAGGAAAGGAGGGGTTTCTTTGGTCAACTCTATTATGTACATAAATCTAAAACTCACCTTTTTATATTTGGTCAAAAACATAATATAATCTTCAATAAATTTGATAGGGAATAATTCTTTATAACTTCATTTTGGGCAGATATAATTTTATCATTTTTTTTAACTTCCCACAATAAACTCAAGTTAATATTTCCTCTTCTGTAAAATGAACTAGAGAAGGAAAGGGCAAACCACTTTGCCAAGAAAATTCCAAATAGGATCACTAAGAGTTGGTCATGACTGAACACCAACAAATTGTCATTTTTGGGGTGTAGACAGATGGAGGAGCAAGGATGAGATATTATCCGAAAATAAGGAGAATCAATAAGTCTTGAACATCTAGACAGACTTTGACATCCAGCAAGGTCAGCTTCACATGTTAGGGAGGAGGGATCGTATAAGTCAGGGTCAGGGTCCAGGAGTTCAAGGAACCAGCAATAACATTACTAATGAGGTGGACTAAACTGATCCTGGGCCAGAAGCTTTCTTATGTCTACTCTTTTTTATACTCTCTTTGCAACATGGGTTAACACGGGGTTAACAAATGTTGCCTGTAGTCAGAAGGCAGGAAGCAGTTATCACCGGTGAATCATGTCCTAAGTGGGGCAAGGTACAAAAATAAAAATATACTCCAGAGTAACTCAAATCAGAATCTGTCTTCATCAATGAGACATGGTCACTTAGGTAAATTTCCCTTACATCAGTTTAAATCTATTTACTCTTGTTTTACCTTTAGCAAAGCTGGAAACTGAAGATTTATCCCCCTTCATATAAAACCGCATTATGCAATGATGATGATGGTAATAATTAAAATTCACACACATATATGTAATACCTTAAGAGTTTTTGAAGATGCTGAAAGACCATGTTATTAGCCAAGACTAATGATCATATGCAACTTCTATAAACTGCTGAGGGATAGTGACCTGCTTTCTAACTATTTTGTAAAGAAATCTTCAATGTTCTGAAGCACAATGTTCTGAATGTAAAAAATGAGCTGGTAAGACTTAGTAGATAGAGATCTGGCCTCAATCATGAAGACCTGGGCTCCTGTTCATCCTATGAAAAATACTAGTAATGGAGAATTCACTTAACTTTTCAGTTACCCAGGCAGCTAAGAGTGCTGAATTTGAAATCAAAGGATCAAAGTTCAAATCCCAACTCTAGACTATAGACTGAAGAAAGGCTAGCAACCTGTATTGAGAGAGGGAATCTCCCAATCTGGGAGCTTTCCATCCCAATGAAATCATAAGTCCAATTCCTATCCTATATACTGGTCTAGCAGAATGATGTCATAATAATAATTCCAATTATTATTAGAGCAGCTAACATTTATATAGTGGTTACTATTTGCCAGACATTGTGCCATAATAATAATAATAATAATAATAATAATAATTATTATTATTATTGCTATTGTTATTAGATCAGCTAATATTCATAAAATGTTTATTATTTGCCAGACACTGTGCCATAAATGATGACGATGATGATAATTAGTACTAGTGGTAGTATTGTTCTTAAGAAAAGCTAACACTTATAATATAGTGTTTACCATTTGCCAATCACTCTAAGTGCTCTAAAGTTATTATCTCATTTAATTCTCACAACAACTCTAGAGGGTAGGTCCTATTTTCCCTATTTTATGGATGAGGAAACTGAGACAAACAGGTTAAGTGACTTCCCTAGGATCAACTATTTAATAAGTGTCTGAAGAGAGAGTTGAAGTCAAGTCTTTCTGATTTGAGTTTCTGTACTTGCTTCACTGTACCACCTAGCTTCTTTATTATTGTTATTTAGTAGCTTCAGTCCTGTCCAACTCTTGGTGATTCCATTTGAGATTTTCTTGGCAAAGATATTGGAGCAGTTTGCTATTTCTTTCTCTTGTTCATTTTACAGAAGAGGAAACTGTGGCAAATGTGGTTAAGTGATTTACCCAGATTACATAGTTTTGTAAGTGTTTGAGGTAGGATTTGAACTCAGGAAGACAAGTCTTCCTGACTCCAGGCTTGTACCAACTAACTGTGAAGGAGAAGAGGAAGGTAATAATCTCAGACTTACTCTTATACATATGTGGTAGACACATTTTTCTTGGTAATAATTGCAAATATTTCTCTAGTGCTTTATGTAAAAGCACTTTTGAACACTTGATCAAATTTGAAGCTCACCTCATCCCTGTTAGGTTGGTACCATAATCATCCCTATATTACAGATGTGGAAACTAAGCTCAGAGTCTGCTACTTTTCAAAGGTTTCAGAACAAATAAATGTCTGAATTCAGATCCTCTGAGCTCTAAGGCCAGCCTTCTGCTACATATACCTTTCTTTAGAAACTTATGTCTCCCTCCCTCTAGGGAGGGAAAGTGGAAGAATTTTCTTATAGTAAGTTTGCTCTAGGATAGAGTCAATGGACCTTAAGCTAAAGTCACATTTTAACTTTGACAAGAGTAGTTATTTTCCTGCTTTTTTAACTTACTTCTAGTGTTTCTATATAATCTCTTGTTCTGTGATTTTTCCAACTCTTTTAATATTCATTTTCTTTGGCTCAAAAATAATTGATCTTATATGGATTTGTTTCCTCAGAACACTGTGTTTTCTGAAGTGAAAGAGAACTTGGATATTGGTAATTGGAGCAGATATGTGGGTGGCAGACCAATAGGACTGGACCTTTGGAAGGGATGGCAGCACATCAGGATCCTGACCGGTGCTGATATGAAAGCAAAGAAGAGAGGTGGCAATAGTGATTAAGTTCAGATAAAATAAGTATATGTTAATGGGTAGTCGAATAGGATTTAGATTTCCGCTGATTAAAACAATTCGCTTTCACTCTTCCAATTCAGTTGCAAATCAACCTTACATTTATCTGGTGCCCATTTAAATTTAGTGACAAATTGCATGTATTCTGTCTATTTATATGTCATGTATCATATTTATTTTATAGCTTCAGATAGTGTTCTGCACTTTCAATGGAGACAAGTTTTCTCAATCAAATTCAAAATACAGGATGTTTCTTCCTCCCCCTTTTGTCTCCTCCTTCCCTCCCTCCCTCACTCATGAAGTCTACTGAATCAGATAAATGTTAGTGTTTTCCAGCAAGCATTAGAGGCTTCATAATGTAAGGAGAAAAGTCAGAGATTTGGAATCAAGAGTTATCTGGGTTCGAATCCTAACTACAATACTTGCTGTATGCCCCAGGAGAAATCACTTAAACCCTCTTAGCTTCAATTTTCCTGTTTGTAAAATGGAGTTAATGATAACTACAGTATTTACTACATCCAATTTTTATGAAGATCAAGTGAGATTAGGTGTGTGACAAGCTTTGCAAAACCTTATATATGCCAGTTATTATCATATTTCAAGAGCTTTCAAATGCCCATGACAGTTAACAGTTGCCTAAAGCCAGACTGCATTTAAACACATCTCATTTAGCATCTTTTTTTAAACTCTCCAGTCTTTCTTCATGTCTGCCATTTCTTAAGGAATATAAGCTCCTTGAGAGTACACATTATTATTTATTTTAAAACATATTATTAATAAAACTAAATTTTAATATTTAATAAATTATTTAATATTCTAATATAGTATATTATATATTATATATCTAAATAGATTTTTATTATCTTTAATTTTCTTTCTATCAAATGAATGAACAAATGTAAAATTCTTTACAAAACTTAAAATTCTATATAAACCATCATTACTGTCATCATTATCATCATCACCATCGTCTCCAGCATAGTGTCTTTTTCATAGGAAATGCTTAAATAGATACTTGTTAACTTAATATGACTTGAAATCTTAGTATACATGGGAAGAGTGTTTTTTTAAATGTCTTTTACTCATTGGAAGCAAAATTTTTCTTCTGTTTCCAGAGATTAATTACCAAGGCAGGAATCTTTTTTTCAGTTTTTCTGATGACATTCTATACCATGTGAAGCCATTCTATTGTTATTATCTCATCACTAAAGTCAATCTATTCCACTTTGTATTTTGTTCTTGAATATTTTTGACATCCTCTAGTACTCCCTTTCCCTTCCCTCCTATGTCATTAATAACTTTGATTTTTTTGCTCTGTCTAGAATGAGGGCTAGAAGTTGATACTTAGTTAGTGATTTTGCCCTTTCCCCCCAAGTCATTATGCAAGGGATAATCTTCAATTGATAAGGTCATGTCCTGCTCCCCTACAAAGAAAAAGATTCTTTTAGAGGTAAATCTGGCTACTTCTGGTAATCAGTCACCCGTTTCTGATTAATTAAAATGTGTATGATTTTCCCTTTACTACATATGTTTTTTTTTTCAAACCAAGCTATTTAGGAATTAAGAAAAACTCTCTCTTTTCTCTCCCTATATAGGAAAAAGTTTCCTGCTGCAGCTTTCCCATTATTAAGAATGAAAAGGTTATTTCCCCATGACAAATATTGTCATTTTAGCTGTGGGAGCTTAGACTGTCCATGCTTTCTCCTATCCATTCATTCTTGTTATTATGATAAAGGCTCTGTAGATCTGATGAAATTTGGCAGGTAAGGGGATCTAGTTGAATCATCTCAAAACCCTGGAGTTTTGGGCCTCTAGCTATTATAGCTGCACAGCTATGAGTATTCAGAAATTGGTGCTTTGTTTGCATTGAATCCCTGAGCCATCTGCACTATGCAGAAGCCACAGCTATTCTCAGTAATTCAAAATGAATATTTAAAAGTTCACTTTTGACATGCTTTTTAAAAAAGTTTTTATTTGTAGCTTTTTCAAATCTCTTTATCCCATCTGTCCTGTCTTTCATTGTGCTTGCATCAGTCTGTAGGATCACCTATTGAAGATTCTGTAGTCTGCTCACTTCTCACCCTTTAATTTCCACCGTTGAATAATTGGATTGTTCTAATTTCCCCTTATTATTTGTCCAATTAATTCACTGGCTAGACATAATGGCTACAGTATATCTACCAGGTATGTTTTTATATTTTCTTCCCAATCTTTTTCTAGAAAGTACATTTTGAGTCACCTTTTTGGTATTTGATTTTCTAGGTAAAAAGAGTGATTGGGAGAAGTTAGCAGGTTAAAACCAATGTAATAGCTAATAGAATGCAAGCTTTTTTGGGACAGAACCAGTTCATTTATTTTTTATGTTTTGTTTTTGAGTCCCACACACATGGCACAATGCCTTGAGCATTGTAATTGTTTAATAAATGCTTGTTGAATTAAATGGATCATAATATGGTCTTCTTTTCCTTCTTCAGATCAGTGAAAAAATGAACATCCGATTGAAAGTTCCACATGGTAGAACATATTACCTATTTCACAGGTTTTTTGGTGAGGGACGCTACAAATGTTAGAATGTTGAAATCTGAGTTATTATTACAGTTAAGATATTACCAAGATGTAGTAGTCATCACAGGGAGTCATTGTTCATAACAATTACTATTACATAATATATAATATATAAAATATAAAATATTATCTTGAAGAAGTTACTTCAAAATCCAGTAGTGACTGCCATATTAAACTTTTTGAAGATCCTTTTAATTCCTGCCCTTTGTTTAGGTAGACATCATATCAAGAGTATCATTTGCTAACAATAAAAACAGACATTTCCCCAAGATTTTAAGGCATCAAAGCACTTAGCGAATTAGCTCTGATTCTCACAGCCATCCTATGAAGTGGGTACTAAAGGAATTATTATAATCCTCATTTTGCAGATGGATAGTAGTTTTATTTATGGTAACACAAATAGTAAATTTAATATTCTAGACCAGATCTTCTGAATTCAGGGCCTTCACTCATTCTACTAGCTAACTAATCCATGTTGCTTCAAAATTCCAAAATATCCCATTTATAATATTACTGCTGCATTATATTCCCTGGACAGGGGAAATTAACATAAGGCCTCACATAAACAAAGACTCAGAGAGATCACACAACATTAGTCTATTTAGACCCAAGAGGGTTCAGTATTTAAGAGGACTTAACCAGGAGTAAGTGGTAGAACTTGCAAAATGCCAATATATGTTTCACTCCAGAGACAAGGAAACAAAAAATTTCCTAAGAATTAGAATGTCCAAAAAGGGATGGGGCTACTTCAGAGGTTGTGGATTGATTGGAGATTTTTAAGCAGAGGCTGAATGACCACTTGTTGGTTATGATTAGAATTTCTTTGTGTACAGGTTGATCTAGATGTTGTCTGAGACTCATTTCAACTCTCATTTTCTGTACTCTGCAAGGAGTACATGGGAAACAGCAATCCAGTTTGGCTATAAGTTCATGTAGAGGGAATCATTGTGAAATAAAGGTGAAAAATGATGATTCCATTTTGTAAAAGCATCTTAAATTCCAGACAGACAAGGTCCTTGAAGTGACAAGGTCATTTTAAATTGGATAAAGGAGTGTCCAATGCCATTAGTAAAAAGTTGGTTTTCCAAAGCACTCTTTATTGCAGCTATCATTTCTTTTAATAATTTTACAACTATAGTTTAGATACTAAGACCTCAGTGGGACAGGGCATTTATTTAATATCAATTCTCAGTAGTCAATAAACATTCTTTCCTCCCTTATGTACCAAAGAAATTTTTGCATGCGATATTAAGCATACACTATGTAGAGATAGAATATAGGAGGGCAAAGAGAGAATTTGTCCTAGACCTACTATTTTAATCATATAATCTTGATAACTAGGTTCTAATCCCTATTATTTTTTTAAATTAATTTTTATTAAAGATATTATTTGAGTTTTACAATTTCCCCCCCAATATTGCTTCCCTCCTCCCACCCATCCCTATTATTTTTAATTTGCTGAATAAGTGCTGCAAGCACACTCTTAATTCAGTATCCTCCAAATTAAGCACTCAGATAAAACCCTGTATCACCTCACCCTAGTTAAGGATGTTCTGTTAGGGAAACAAAAAATTATGGAGTAGAAAGAAGCACCCTGAGCTCTTCACATTTGGGGGTGGCAAGACAGGCCTTTCTTCTAGAAGTAAATCACATTGATTTTCCTCCATCCTTAAATCTCTCTTCCACATCTATTCCATTGGGGAAAAGGATGTAACCTACAAATTGGGTGATGGAAGGGCCTGCTACTCACCTTGACATGTCTCAATTTGAGCCTTATCCTTCCCCCAGGTACTTTGCTTGAAGTCTGTGTTTACCATGGAATGTTTATTAGATTTCTGATGTGTGAATGAATCACCATATAGAATATAAGCTTTCTCTTGAATAAAATTATACAAGCAAAATACTCCTGGAAAAAAATGAAGCAAATAAATCTCTAGTGTAGTGACTATTTATAAGCAAACCCTTTAAAAATGTTCTTGTTTCCTAGCCTTAAGTGGTTAAACTTGGAATTTTAGTAAGAAAGACATACAGCATGAGAGAAGGAGCATTTTATCATGCTGAGCTTATAAAAGCACTAAAAATACCCTTATAAATAATGACCACAAATAGTATAAATCACCAGATGAGGTACCTTCAGACTTCTCTTTGGGGCAAATGTGTTAGGAGTGGAGGGTGTGACAGGATGTGTATAGAACTGTGAATAGAAATAATAATGACCTTGGATCTGGTGATAGGACATAATGAGATAACAATAATGATGATGATTCATGTTTGGAGAGCAATTAAAGTTCATGTATGGAGAGAAATTAAAGTTTGCAGAGTGTTTTGCATATATTGTAGAAGACATAGAACAGCAAAGCATAACATCTATTCTTGACCCTTTCCAACATTCTTAAGAAAACATGAAATCACTTTGATGGATTAACAAGGCTCTTGCCACTCAAGAAACACTGTCCCTGAAGCTACTGGCTTTTCCTAAAATATTTGAGGTTATAAATCAGATGTCATTTGCATTCGTTGA
This sequence comes from Macrotis lagotis, assembly GCF_037893015.1. NCBI lineage: Eukaryota > Metazoa > Chordata > Mammalia > Peramelemorphia > Peramelidae > Macrotis > Macrotis lagotis. Next base: position 195,573,104 of record NC_133662.1, read on the forward strand.
AGTATAGCAGCTATTTCCAAAGAAGATAGGTAAAAACAGTCTCTGATTCTAGGAAATTTGTGCTGTGAGTCCACAAGAACAGAACTTTGCTTCTTTATGTAATACTCTGGTATCAATGTTTCAACAAAGAAGTAACTAATAATGTAAGGGAGGATTTGAACAGTCTTGAACAGATATTGTGACATGTCACCTAGAACACAGGTAAAAATGTGGGAAATTTGATGTGAGGAATGTTAAATACACAGTTATTCCTTCCATATTGCAACTTTCCCCATTGTGGCTTTGATATATTATGTGTTGGTATGTGAAATTAAATAGGAGCTTTGAGAACAAGTGATAACCCAATGTAAGGGTTATAGGATTTGAGAGGAGCTAAAGAGAAAAAAAAATCCTTTTCATCTGTATTTTAAAGACCCAAAAGACCAATCCTAGAATTTTCCTGTTTGAACTAGCTATTTTGAACTATTCTTGGAGAGCATCAGCAGTCTGATCAACTGCGACAAATAGAAGAAAAACTATAACTTGTTCTGTGCAGATCACCACAGTCTAATCTTTGACAACTATCTGACAGTCTTGGGCTTCATGGAACACCAAATCTTTCCCTTGGAAGTAGCTACTGAAAATGACCTGGACAAGTCCCAAGAGATGTTAGATTTAAGGGAAAAAATAAATTGAGACTGAAATTGTACTAGCCAAAGAGAAAGAGAAGTGTGCATGGTGTAAGGCAAATGTACAGATTGTGAAATAGGCTGTTGTATTGAAATTAGCAGAATGTACCTGTTCTTGAAGAAGGAAAAATAGCAGTACTTTATAGCAGAATAAGAAAGAAAGAAAGAAAGAACGAACTTGGAAAATTAAAAAAAGGATTGAGTTAAAACTGTCCCAACAAGTTCATCATCTACAAAGGATGGCCAAACAATTAGTATTGAATTTTAAACAATTAAATTTTAAAAAGATCCTGGATGTGAAAGACCTGTTGAATAAAAGTGATGAATAGCTACTTCAATATCCACAAGATGGATTTCCCCAAATAGACAATGTGCCTTATCATGGGGATGAGAGAAATGATGATGACCTTCCAGAGACTGCTTTCTGAAGCAGTCAATCCTAATATTGTGTCTCCTCATCTGAAGAGTTGAAGCATACATGTGTCCCCCAAGATGTGCCTGACCACCCAGAAAGATTTAATTATTCTGCCATTGACAAATAATTGCCCTGAAAAATCTTCAAAGTTGGAGCTAACTTCTGCCTTGAAATTTCACACATTGGGGGTAACATTCACATAGAGAAACCCCATAGAAAAAACTGGCATTTTTTCTTGATTATTAAAGTGGACATGTATCATTTAGCAATGTTACAGGTGGATTGCTTATCTTTAGTGTGTCAACTATTACCTTCCAAAGACCTCTGGTTTGTCTTCTCTTACTTTCAAAATGAAGATAACACCTCAGATTTTTTTTTGTTATTTTCCCATGTGTACCCATTTTCTAACAAGTTCATTTATATACCCATGACAAACAAAAAGCTAAGAATGATGATAATATTTTTCCAAGAGGCTCAAATACAAGTATTTGAAAACTACTGGTGAAATGACTTTTTCTATGACTTGAAATCCTATGCTGAATTGATCCATAAAGAACTTGCAACATAAATGTCAAATTATTCCTTATTTAAGTTCTATTTCAAAGTCCAATTGCTTCAGTCTCATATAGTATCAGCAACCACCTTCACTAAGTAAAATCGGCTCTTCCCTCCTCAAGAGATTGCTTATTCTATATATCTCAAAGTATCTTGAGCTCTTGGAGAGAGCACTGATCTAGAGTCCCTTTGTTGAGTTCCATTTAATGATCATATTAGTAGTTAAGTCTTCCTGTAAATGTTTTGTTAGTGATGAAAGGGAGTTCTCTAATCGATTTAGCTTTTATTTAGAACATTTCTGGTATCAATAAACTATTTAATATTTTGATAACTTTTTAATATATTTCATTTTCTTCCAATTCGATTTGTGCATTAAACATTCCATTCTGAGGAAGGGTTTATTATTAAGGTGATCTAAAACACAAAAAAAGTTTAGAAGTTTGCTGTGGAGATTAGGACGATTCAATAATTAGGACTGTGTACAAAACAACCTCCCCCCCAGTTAACTGACTCTTAGGAGGATGGATACTTGTCAGGAGAAACATCCAACTCTGCTGGCTTATAAAAGAGTGAAACCCTTGAGGTCTTTCTATATTTTTCCATTTGAAGATTGACAAAACCACCTTCTGAGACCTTAGATGCTCCCTAGGATGAAACATACTTTGGAGTGTGTGAATAGAAAAATCTTCCCATTGGACCTCTGAAAAAAAATCTGTAAAGCAATTTGTATTGTGTGAGTGTGCAATCTACTATTTGATAGACTAAGATTTATCATTTTGCTCTTTATCTGAACATTTGGTCAATAGCTAAATCTAAAAAAAAAGGTATGCTAATGATTTGAAAAAAGAAGTTTAAATGGAATTTTTTTTTGAAATATTGAGGAAGCTGTAATATTACACATAAAAGCTGCAGATGATGTACAAAGGTCATTAAATGACACAGAGTTCATGACCAAGTACATAATTTTACAGTAAGGTATCATAAACACCCCATAAAAGAAAAGGAAAAAATTAAACATTTCTGGTATGAAAGGAGGGTCAAAATATTTACGTGGATTTTCTAAACTTTAGGGGATCTGTGCCCCTGGTGCCTGGGATGTGGAAAGTATATTTGTCCTGTCAGGCAAGGTCTCCATTTTGATTAGTTTTGTTTAACTAGGGTTTTTGTTTTGATTTTCTTTGTTTTTGGTTGGGAGAGGAGATATTGGATATTGACTTATTTTAAAAGAATCACCTTTGGGAATGGACAAGAGAGCTTATATTATCTCTAATAGACCCCCTCACCCTTCCTAAATTCCTAGTTTATAGAATTTCCTTTGTTTTAGCATTTTATTTTCCCCAATTACATGTAAAAACAATTTTAACATTAGTTTTTTGGACTTCAAGCCAAGGTGGTGAATAGAAGTCAAGACACTGTGCTAAGCAGAACTACTATAAATCAAGCCTCAACAAAATTCAAGATCCACAAAATCTAGAGAAGAGCAGAGGAGAAGAACATTTACCAACAAGGTGTGTCTCAGGGGAATGTGGGTGAGCTGGGGGGCAGAGAATAGCAAACCAGTGCAAGGGCGGCAAAGTGAGACCAGGGAATAACCTCAGAACAACCTCGGAAACTTTGACTTTGTGAGTGGGCAGGAGAGCTCCAGCAAAGTTGAAGGAAGAGTTCTAGCTCAGTGGGCAGAAGAGCTCCAGTGTAGCAACTAGAAATTAATCCACTCAGCTTCACTGGTCTGGAAGAACAGGGCCATGAGCTCTGTATTTTTGACAGAGTCACCATGTTTCCAGTTGAATACCCTCCTCCCATCTCTGTGGGAGAAAGGGTCTCTTCCCAGAACAAACACAGTAACAATCTTTACCTCCCCTGCCCCAGCAGATGTGGGTAGCAGATCTCTTTCAGTACTGAGTGAATAATAAGAAAATTAACTATACAGTCTGAGGGCCCAGCACACATTGTTCCAGGATAATCCAGTATCTACTGGTCCCCCCATACCCTCAGAGCTAGGGCGAGAGCTGCAAATCAAGGTCATAGATACTCAAGAGAAAGCCTCTAGCACCCCCTACTGGCCAGCCCATTTGGAGTTACTAAGCTCAGTGAGCTGAGCCTCTAGGGATTTCAACTCAAAAGGTCTGTTTCCAATTAGTTTTGGGTCTATATCTCTCTGGCCCAATAATGCATATGATTTTTTTATTGCCTTATGATCTAAGAAAGATATATTCACTATTTTTGCCTTTCTACAATTGATCATTAGGTTTTTATACCCTAATACACAATGAATTTTTGTTAGTGCCATGTACTGCAGGAAAAAAAAGTATATTCCTTTCTATCCCCATTCAATTTCCTCCATAAGTCTATCATATCTAGGTTTTCTAACTATCTATTTACTTCATTAACTTCTTTCTTGTTTACTGTATGATGAGATTTATCTAAATCTGAGAGTGGGAAGTTGAGGTCTCCCACTAGTAGAGTTTTGCTGTCTATGTTTTCCTGTAGTCATTTCAGCTTCTCATCTAAGAATTTGGATGCTATTCCACTGGGTGCATACATATTCAGTATCAAAATCACTTTAATGTCTTTTAGGAGGATATAATTTCCTTCCTTAATCTCTTCTAATGCTATCTATTTTTGTAGCTGCTTTCTCTGAGATAAGGATTGCTACCCCTGCTTTTTTCATTTCAGCTGAAGCAAAATATATTTTGCTCCAACCTTTTGCATATATGTATATGTATATGTATATATATATATACTTCAAATGAGTTTCTTGTAAGTAGCATATTGTAGGATTCTGGTTTTTAATGCACTCTGCTATTCTCTTATATTTAAGGGAGAGTTCATCCCATTCACATTCAAAATTATAATTACTAACTCTTTATTGCCCTCCATGCTATCTTCACTCTGTCTGTATTCCCCCCCTTTTTCACCTTATCCATATCCCCCAGTATTTTGTTTCTGGACACCGCCACCTTCAGTGTGTTTGCCCTCCTATTTCCTCCCCCATTTCTTTTCCCTTTCCCTTTTCCCCCTTTTTCCTTCCCTTCTTTCTGTTAGTTCCCCTTTTTCTCCCCCTCCCTGTTTCCTTCCCCCCACCCCTTTTCCTCTTTTAATACTTGAAAGGTAAAATGTTTCTTAAGTTAACTGAGTGTGTGTATGTATGTTAACTTTAAGCCAAGTCTGATGAAAGGAAGATTCAGGTGTTTCTCATCTCCTCCCTTATTACTCTCTATTAAAATAGATCCTTTGTACCTCTTTATGTAATGAGATTTACTCCATTAAATCCCCTCTATCCTCTGGTCTCCTTCCTATCCCCCTTTTTAGGAGGTAGCATTTTTAAATCATTGTATTTGAGTCTCAGAAAATCGTGAGTATCCATCACTTCTGGCAAAGTATATTCTCTCTAATAGCATTACAATTCTCAAGAGTTATTATAATCTTTTTCCCCAAATAGGGATATAGCCAATTTCTTCCAATTGGATAGCAGTCTCATGGATAAGTCATGAGTATCTATCCCTTCTGGCTAAGTATATTCTCCCTGATAGAGTTACAATTCTCAAGAGTTATGAGAATCTTTTTCTCATGCTGGAATATAGTCAATTTCATCTTATTAGATATCAGGTTTTTTTTTCTCTTTACCTCCCCCCCCTTTTTTTTTACCTTTTTCATGTATCTCTGTTTGATGTCCAAATTTTCTATTTAGCTGCTCTGGTCTTTTCATCAGGAATTGTTGGAAGTCTCCCATTTCATTAAATGTGCATCTTTTTCCCCTGGAAGAGAAGGCTCAGTTTTGCCAGATAGTGGATTCTTGGAGGCATTCCAAGCTCGCTTGCTCTTCGAAATATCTCATTCCAGGTCCCTCAATCCCTTAATGTTGATGCAGCCAGGTCCTGTTTAATCCTTACTGTGACTCCTTGGTATTTACATTGTTTCTTTCTGACTTCTTGCAGGATTTTCTCTTTTATCTGATAGCTTTAGAATTTGGCCACAAGATTAATTGGTGCTTTCCATTTAGGATCTCTTTCTGGAGGGGATCAATGTATTCTTTCAATAATATTTTCCCTTCTGGTTCCATGATATCAGAGCAATTTTTCATCACTAAATCCTGTAATATTAAGACCAGGCTTTTTTTGTCTTCAATGTTTTCAGTAATATCTATCAGGTTATCCTGTCTCAATCTATTTGCAAGGTCAGTGGAATGCAGTGAAGAATTCACTGTTTTGCAAAACTGAGCCTTCCCTTCCAGGGGAAAAGATGGACATTTAATGAAATAATAAGATCCAACTTTTCCTGACAAAAAGACCAGAGCTAAATAGAAAATTTGGACTTCAAACAGGAAACTCAAGAGACACATCAAAAGGGAAAAATGGGGAAAAAATGCTATCCAATAAGATGAAACTGGCTATATCCCTATATTGGAGAAAGATTCTCATAACTCTTGGGAGTTGTAACTCTGTTACAGAGAATAGACTTAGCCAGAAGTAATGAACACTCATGACTGATAGAATGATTTAAAAACAATATCTCCTAAAAGAGGGACAGTAAAGAGACAGAAGGATGGAAGAGAGTGGATGGGGTAAATTACATTGCATGAAGAGTTACAAAGGACCTATTACAATAGAGGGGAAGAAGGAAAGAGATGAGAATCTCTTGAATCTTATTCACATCAGATTTGGCTCAAAGGAGGATTGACATACAGACACTCAGTTAAGTTAAGAAACTTATCTTACCTTTCAAATATTGAAAGTGGAAAGGGGAAGGGGGGAAGTAAGTAATAGAAGGAAGGGAAGGAAGAAGGGGGCAAAGAGAAAAAGGAAAGAAAGGTGAAGGGGTAGATGTAATGGGTCAAACACACTAAAGGAGGTGGCATTCAGAAGTAAAATAGTGGTGAATATGGATAAAGTGAAAAAATAGAAAAACTACAAAGAGAGGGAAAATAGCATGGAGAGAAATAAAGAGTTAGTAATTATAGCTTTGAATGTGAATGGGATGAACTCTCCTTTAAAACGTAAGTGAATAGCACAGTGGATTAAAATCAGAATCCTACAATATGCTGCTTACAAGAAACTCAATTGAAGTAGAGAGATACATATAGAGTAAAGGTAAAAGGTTGGAACAAAATATATTTTGCTTCCACTGAAGTGAATAAAGCAGGGTAGCAATCCTGATCTGAGATAAAG